>NC_142067.1:114969552-115271219 GCF_059756535.1 Pantherophis guttatus | reverse complement strand
CTTACTCCAGCTCCTGCCAACCTAGCAGTTTGAAAGTATGTCAATGCAACTAGATAAATAGGTACCACTTTGGTGAAAAGATAACAGCATTCCATATAGTCCATATCATTCCAAAAGATAACAGCTCGCCATATAGTCATGCTGGCCACATGACCACAGAAGCATCTTCAGACAATGCTGACTCTCTTGGTTAGGAAATAGGGATGAGCATTGCTCCTAGAGTTGGACACAGCTGGTCAGGGGAAACTTTTACCTTTACCTATTGGAAATTCCTGCAGGTATAAGTTAGACAGTTCCAAACATTTCTGGACAAAAGTAATGGCAAACCAGGTATTGTTGCCACACAAAACCATGTGGAGACACCAGTTTACTCAAACACTTTTATTTTTGAAGGTTGCTACAAGAAAAAGTGATGCAATTGATGCCAATATTCTCTTTTAATTTTGTTTTCAAGGCTGTATTAGAAGAATGGACTTCAAGAGAAATGCCACTGAGAAAAAAAATAAAATCATATCCTTCCAACTCCAGTAACGTCCTATTTTTCAAAGTCACCCAGTCTTTTATCCGTATCAAACAGCAAGCAGCAAAATACAATTTTAAATCAGATAATCCTAACCTACTTCTCTCTCTCTCTCTCTCTCTCTCTCCCTCCCTCCCTCCCTCCCTCCCTCCCTCTTTCTCTATCTACCTTGCAACAATTTATATTTAATTCCTGTTATTTTCCCTTGCTGTACAAACTTGGAAATATATTTGCCATTGTTTAAATGTACATCAGATATCAATACCAGTATGGTATGGAATAAAAATAACATCCAAGATAAAATATTTGTTTTAATCACTGGAATTCCAGCCGGGGTGACAATTGTAGTTTATCATAGATTTTTTAAGTACTAGGACAGATTACAACTCCCACAACCCTCCTCATATTGGCTAGGGATGATGAGGATTGTCATTTAATATTCTTAGAGGTCATTAAGTTGGAAAGTGCCTGGAACTATCATCAGTAGCCCTGCTACAAGCTAATTGCATGACCACTGCTAATCCAAAAAGTGAGAAGAATTTTTGCTTAGTTCAGATCTTATTTCATGTATCAGCTGTAAAAGCCAAAACTTCTGTCACTTGCAGATATTTTGATGGAGTGTTTTCATTTTTCCTTTCTCCTGCATAAGAATTCATTTTGCTTTGGTAAGTGCTTTGGTGTGAATTCTTCCATTACTTTATCAAATATTAATATCAAACAAAATCATGCAGAGGTTTCCTCCTGGATTGGGAGATTTTTTTTAAAAAAAATAAAATATGTGAACATATTCAAGATAGATAATATTCTCCTCTGTGCTAATAGCCTTTAAAAACGAGAGTTTAATGGATGATTGGATGAAATGAGATTCCCCCACTCCTGAACATGATCTCCCGAAGAGACTATTATTTTGTCAATAATAGTTATTTTTGTCTTTTCAACGTCCGCATGAAATAATAGCAATAGCAATAGCATTTTATATCACCCATTTGGCTTTTCAACATTCTCTGTGCAGTTTACAATGTTTGCCCCAACAATCTCACCAGGCTCAAGGTTGACTCAGCCTTCCATCCTTTCTAAGGTAGGTAAACTGAGGACCCAGTTTGTGGGGGCAACAAGCTGACTTTGTATAAATATACAAAAAGTATGAAGGCTATTGCTTAACGCATTGTAAGCCGCCCTGAGTCTCTGGAGAAGGGCGGCATATAAATCAATTTTTTTTTAAAAAAAAATCTGGGTCCTCATTTTACTGATCTCAGAAGGATGGAAGGCTGAGTCAACTTTGAGCTGGTCAGGATCGAACTCCAGGCTGTGGGCAAAGTTTGCCTGCAATACTGCACTTTAACCACCAGGGGTCCTAACAAGAGCTCACTTTTAGGGAGTCAGTCACCATAAGAACTGCAGCATGCATTTCCAAAAGGAAGACTACATAGCCCATTATAGCACAAACTAATTGCAGCAGTCATTATATATGTATTGTTATTGCAGTTTGGAATCACTTGCTGTGGCAGAAACTGTCATGTTTCCATTTGGTTGTTATGGATAATAGCTGTTGACAGATCTTTTTCCTCATAGGAGAGATGAATATGTCATGGACCTGCTCTGGTTTTGTAACTCTACAAAACTGACAAACATCCCATTGGAAACAGGCTGAACATTGTAATTCCACACACTTTGCAAGTATGGCTGTGTTGGGATGATGATGATGATGATGATGATGATGATGAATGAATGATGACAACAATGACAATTTATGAGATGATGTTGAGAGAAAAGCAACAAAGATGATTACGGCAGTGATGGCGAACCTTTTTGGCACCAAGTGCTGAAAAGGTTGGGTGGAAACATCGCGTGCATGTTCGTCAGGGCCGCGCTCCAGAAAAGCTGAACTTCTGGGTTCTAGCACGCATGTGCGCCCAACAATCAGCTGGCCGGTGCATATGCACACACCAGTTTTTGGCACTGCCATGTGCGCAAAGAGATTGCACTCCGGAAAAGCCAAACTTCTGGGTTCTGGCGTGCATGTGGACCCAACAATCAGCTGGCCGGCACGCATGCGCACACCAGTTTTTGGCACTGCCATGCACACGAAGGACAGCTAATTGTTGCGTGCACATGCACACCAGAAACCCGGAAGACAAACAGGTAAGGCCATGCATGCCAATTGGCATGGCTTTGCGTGCCACTTTGGGCACACATGCCATAGGTCCGCCATCACGGGATTAGGGGATTGGAGCTAAAGCACATGAAGAACAGTTTCAGGAACTGGATGGACCTCTTGCTGCTCTCCTTCCTTTCTCCAACCTCCTGAGATCTTCACAAAATAAGCAAACTATTGTGACAGGTGGGGATAGCTGTGGGGACCCAAGGGGTGAGAAGCAGTATCTCAAAGGGTTTGAGGAGGCTTTGAGAGGCCCAAGGTAGGCATCCCTGATGCACACCAAGTGCACTTAACAACACACATTTTGTTTTGTTGCATTGGGGAGAACAATAATGGGGGTCTTGTTCACTTAACATGATTCACTTAACATCCTCTTGACTTTTGATTATAATCAGAATCAAAGTAGAGATAGAAGGGACCTTGGAGGTTTTCTAGTCCAGCCACCTTCTCAAACAGGAGATCCTACACCATTTCAGATAAGTGACTGTCCAGTCTCTTTTTAAAACCCCCCACTGATGAAGCACCCACAATGTCTGATGGCAAGCTGTTCAAACTGTAATAATTCAAGGATTACCTGTAAAAAAATTAGAAGGCCATTAGATAGCAGCAAACTATCACTGGAGATTTTGAAGAAACGATTGGACAACCATTTGTCCAGAATGATATAAGGTCTCCTGCTTTGGGCAAGAGATTGGATTAGAAGACCTCCAAGGTCCCTTCCAGTCCCTTGATTCTATGATTCAATAAAAATAATAATAATAATTTGTTGCCATCTAGTGGATCATTTGAATTAGGTAATTTCATATATTTTTATCCTTACATGGAACATGCTCTTCTACAATCTCTTGAGTATTTTCTGCAGTTTTACACTTCTTGGTGGCAGTATAACTTTGCACGAAAGCATTGTGATATTTGTAGATTTGATTTCCCTTTCTTGGTGACCTTCAGCGCAGAATTTATCTTTTTCAGTTTTCAGGCACAAGCTTTACACTTTTAACTGGAACGCTGAAATCGCATTCCTAGTCATTGATCCCTTTCGTCTTCATCAAAAGATTTTCCCCCATGTACCTTGTTTTAAATTTGCTGATATTGAATTACATCTTTGGTATTCAAATTCATATTTTTTTTTATAGTCTGGAGAGATTCTTTTGGGGCAATTTTTCATACTGTGTGGTATCAAGAGCGAATTGCCATCTTTTTATTCATTAATTTAAGCCGCTTAATTAGTTTATGTTAAAAACACTGATTTCTCTATTGATTCTATATAATTTACTTACAACTTTCTCTCTCTGACCCTCCATCCCTCCCTCCCTCCCTCCCTCCTTCCTTCCTTCCTTCCTTCCTTCCTTCCTTCCTTCCTTCCTTCCTCCCTCCCTCCCTCCCTCCCTCCCTCCCCCTCTCTCTCTTCTTCTCTCTCCCTCTCTCTGCATCCCCCTCTTTCAGTCTTCCCATAAATTTTTAAGAAGCTCATTAATGAATTGTTATTCTCTCAGCAATGTCTGCATCAGCAATGAAATCCTCTGAAGTCTGCTACCAGATCTGAGTTTGCTACTGAGCATGAACTTCATACATGCATGCGCGCCTGAGGCATGCCCGTGCAGCGCTAAAAAAGGAACATTTTGAAGCCTTCTGAGTCTGCAAAGGTAAGTAGAACAGCAAGGGGGGTGGGGAATCCACTGTCCACGCGATTTAGATTAGCTAGAAAGTAGGAAATCTGATGATTCTAGCTAATATAAATCGTGCGTCACAGCTGATTGTCACCCAGCTGATCGTTGGAAATACCAGTTCAGCCAAACTGGTAGCATTTTTTTTACTACCGGTTCGCCTGAACCGGTCCAAATCAGTAGCATTTCACCCCTGGTCTGCATGTTGGGATAATATTACCATATTTTTCTGAGTATAAGACGCACTGGACTATAAGGTGCACCTATCTTTTTTGGTGAGGAAAACAAGAAAAAGAAATTTGCCTCTATCTCCCAGTAATTTTGCCTCGTTGCAGCAAACAGCAAATAGCCTGCTTTACTTTCATTTTTGTTTTCAGCATAGCTTGATTAGCACAAGGGAAAAAAAAAATCTGCTCCAGCAATTTACCTCCTTGCAGAAAGCAGCAGAGGCCCGCGCAAAACAGCTGAGAGCAAAACAGCTGAGAGTTGGGAAGCCGATCCAATCAATTTGTGCTAATTAGGCTGGGCTGAAGCTGAAATGGGCTGTTTCTTCTTGCTGCTTGCTGCAAGGAAGTAACTGCTGGGAGGCAGAGGCCAAAGGGTGGGGGCCAGTGGGTGGGCAGGGCTACATTCGGTGTATAAGACGCTCCTAAATTTTCAACCCCTTTTAGGGGGGAAGAAGGTGCGTCTTATACTCTGAAAAATATGGTACTTTCTGTACAGGAATGTTGTATTCATAACAATATTAATGTCAGGAAGTGCTCTCTGATCACCTCATATATGTTGGATCCTTATTGCTATTATTTGTATACAGATTATGCTAGTAGCACGCTAAACTAAGCCATTATACATGGGCCTTTCGGCTTATACCTTTGTCTCTGACTCATTGCGGTTTCCTTCTTCAGACTTTGTATTTGAATCCTTTTGATAGGTCAGATGATTCATAGTTTATTTACTTCCCAGTGTTCTGAGTCAATCACTAATGCATGCATGCTTTGTTTATATATCTAAAGATTTACAGCATATCTTTTCTGTATGCATTAAACAAGTTACCTTGTAGAAAAACCAAATTAAACAGGTTCATCTTCAGTATTATCACCCAGAGAGACTGTACGGTATCTTTATTAGAGTACATTATGTTCTCAGCTATTCTAAAACTTGTTTACTACTTGTTGGTGCCTTGATATCCTTGACTTTAAAGTGAATGAGTTGTTTTTTTTAAGTTATGGATGGCACTGATACATTCTAAGTATGAGATCAAAATAAAAGCTCATGAAAATAATGGTGAATCATACAATCTATGTAAGCATTAAACCGTAGTCTTTCCCAGTCCACCCCTCTTGTTCCAACTACCACTTAAGATTTTTTAAAAAGAGTAAAAACTTGAGCAGTGGCAAAATGTTCAATAATAATAATAATAATAATAATAATAATAATAATAATAATAATAATAATAATAATAATAATAATAATAATACAGCAAAATCGCACAAACTGATTACAAAGCTAGACACCGCCGAGTTGCTAAATTAATCCACTGGTCATTATGAAAAAGATACGACTTTCCTGTATCCAAAAAGTCATGGGAACATAAAGTGAAAAAAGTTATAGAAAATGAGAAGGTGAAGATCTTGTGGAACTTTCGAATACAGACGGATCATCACTGGGAACACAATACACCAGATATTACAGTTGTTGAAAACTGAAACGTACAATTTATTGACATCGCGGTACCAGGAGATGTCAGAGTCGAAGAAAAAGAACTGGAAAAAATCATAAAATATCGCAACCTGGCCATCGAAACTACATGGCTATGGATGAAACATGTAACAGTGATACCCATTGTCCTCAGGGCACTTGGTACCATGTCCAAGAATTTTATAAGATACATCAGCAAATTGCAACTTCCTGCAATAAGATCAGTGGAACTGCAAAAAACTGCGCTACTTGGAACATCATATATCTTAAGAAGGCACTTGGTTGATACTTAGGACACTGGCAGCAACCCGTATCAACCATTAGCACCAGTCAATGGTATTTGTGATGCATTTTTGAATGTTCAGTTGACTGGGTTTCATATTTAATGAATAAAGATAACAACAACAACAACAACAGTGTTGGAAGGGACCTTGAAGATCTTCTAGTCCAACCCCCTGTTTAGGCAGGAAACCCTACACTACTTCAGACAAATGGTTATCCAATCGCCTCTTAAAAACTTCCAGTGTTGGAGCATTTACAACTTCTGGAGGCAAATAGTTCCACTGATTAATTGTTCTAACTGTCAGGAAATTTCTCCTTAGTTCTAAGTTGCTTCTCTCTTTGATTAGTTTCCACCCATTGCTTCTTGTCCTTCATTCAGGTGCTTTGGAGAATAGCTTGACTCCCTCTTCTTTGTGGCAGCCCCTGAGATATTGGAACACTGCTATCATATCTCCCCTAGTCCTTCTTTTCATTAAACTAGACATACCCAGTTCTGCAACTGTTCTTCATATGTGATAACAGAAGGCTTCTTCATCCAGATCTTCATAACTGGTGACCCAGGCCTGTCCACCTTCAGAGTGAAACACTAGCCATATTTGGCAGGCTAGTATTTTCTTTCCGTTTCCAGAATTATGGTACATGGCATAAGCAGGTATATGATTTATGTGGGGGTTCTGATTTGCTTTGTATATGGATGAGTTCTCTTTCCAGTTCTGAGGCCCACATAGTTGGTCCATGAATGGCTCAGGAGCTGCGTATGAAAGTAGACTCTCATTCTTTATTTTATTTTTGTTTGTATTCCACCTTTATTATTTTTACAAATAACTCAAGGTGGCAAACATATAGAATACACCTTCCTTCTCTTATTTTCCCCACAACCACAACTCTGTGAGTTGGGCTGAGAGAGAAGGACTGGCCCAAAAGCTTTCATGGTTAAGATGGAAATTGAACTCAAGGTCTCCCGCTTTCTAACCTTTTGCCTTAACCACTAGACAAAACTGACTCTCTTTTTATGTTTTTAGATGCTTTCGAAATGTATATCTACTTTACTCCAGACTTTCAATTCCCTATCAGCAATTCTGTTTCAGATAGTAAATAGGAACCAAGCAAACTATTCCTACTAGATAGCTGATATGGTTGAATTTCTTGCTCTCATAGGGAGACATTGTGCTGCCGTTTTGCCTCCCGTGATGTGTCAGAATATATGCATTTCGTTTTCTAATGTTCTGAACTTGAAAACATTGATCTGAAGAAGTTGTTATATTTTTTCAGTGCAACAAGAGGTTTATTTTATTTTATTTATTTAGAAAATTTGTATTGCCACCTATTTCTTTCTTTCTTTCTTTCTTTCTCTTTCTTTCTTTCTTTCTTTCTTTCTTTCTTTCTTTCTTTCTTTTTTTCTTTGTCAAGAAGTATAAGGGGTAACAAGTAACAGTATAGACATAGACATGGACACAGGACAAAAAAAAATGGCACAAATAAAAGGATATAAATAGGCAAAACATAGCCATAAACACATAGAATGATTACATATAAATGGGGCCAGTAGGACAGGGACGGAAGGCACGCTGGTGCGCTTATGCACGCCCCCTTAGGGACCTCTTAGGAAACATGAAAGGTCCATGGTAGACAGTGTAAGGTAAAAGGTATGGGGATTAGAGAGACTAACAACAGGATCAGGTAGAGTGTTCCAGACATTTACTACTCTATTGCAGAAGTCATATTTCCTACAATCAAGATTAGAGCGATTTACATTGAGTTTGAATCTGTTGATAGCCCTTGTGTTATTGTGGTTGAAATTAAAGTACTCATTTACAGGTAGAACGTTTTGGTAAATAATCGTATGAACTAAGTATAGGTCGGAACGTGGACGGCGTAGTTCGAGGCTATCCAGATCTAAAATTTCAAGCCAGGGAATTTTATTTCGAGCAGAAGATTTGAGTACTCTCCTAGTAAAACCTACTCGCAAATGGCAACTCAAGGTGGCTTATAGGACATAAAAGCATGATATAAAAGAAATAAAAATAATAAAATAATAACCCCTACACCTACCCTGGTGACAACACACATTCATACCAGCCATTTAATGGGTTCCATCCCACTCTTGATTCCCCAGGCCTGCTGGCAGCACCACATCTTCAAGGCCTTCCAAGAGAGTATTAGGGTGGGTGCCAGTCTAATTTCTGGACAAATTATGTTCCAGAGGGAGGGAGCCACCATGAAGAAGGCCCTTCTTCTGGGTCCTGCCAGATCTATCTCCTTAGGGGATGGGACCTGCAAGATAGATCCAAGCCTATCTTCCAGCTAAAAAGCTGATTCATGGATAGCTTCTTAACCAACCAGGAATTCAAAAGTTGGAATGAATCAATCAACCAACCAACCAACCAACCAACCAACCAACCAACCAATATTGCAATAAGGTAACAAATGTTAGCTACACAGTAGTTCTGATATATATCATATCAAATATATGAAACATATGAAATAATATATGGTATTATTTCAATACTGGATTTTAATGAATCGAAAATTCTGCATGATATTTAATTTGGTCTCCAGTTTCTTCTGTAAATATTCAGTTCAAACTAAAATAGTTTATTATGTGAGATGTTTCATTCTCTGGAGAAAGAATTAAATCATTAGTAAGCAAGAAATGATTCTTCAGAAAAATCAGAACTAAGGATAATACAATTTTGCCATGAATTTCATCGGGACATTATTCATATTAGTTGAAGAGAAAAAAGATATTCACCAACATCATCAGAAAAATAAAGTACATATTGAAAATTAATGGCATCAGATGGATTTTTTTTAATAGTTCTCACAGTAAAGTTTGCATTACAAAAACCTAAATAAGGGAAAATAATTTGTTCAACATGGAAGTCAGAGTCAGTAGTATTAACAAAAGGTTACTGGGTGAGTTAGTTAACAATGATGAAAAACAGGGAAAACCACATGTATTACAAGAGCTTAGGGTTAGGGATGCAACAATATTTTCTATTTATGAAAATAAAAACTGTTGAAGAAGACTATTGTCCTACAACAAAACAATAATGATAAAATAGTAAAGCAGTCAAGATATTTAATACACTTCCTTAGTCAGCATGTTGGCTACTTCCTGCAAAATTTCCAAAGTTATTTGTTGTTATGTCTTGTTGATTGATGGAGTGAGAACAACATCTGTTTGGAAACTTCACAAAAGCATACCATGAAGATTAAGCATATGTTATTTCTAATTAGTTGGGAACATTGACTGTGGAGTGGTGGTTCATATCTCCCCAGAGAACTTAGATGTGATGGTTTAAATTGGTTTTCCCCCAAGACCTTCAAAATCTCTCCCCATTCTTACAAGGCATTTACAAAGGCTCACAAAATTGATTTATCTCTTTTTTCCACTCTTCCGATTTGTAAAGAATAATCCAGTCAATTCTCAAACTCTACTTTCCACATACTTTAAACTAAGAGTTTTATCCTTATTTTCAGCTAATTCCATGTTATTTTCTAGTAGATCTCTTTGCATAAATGTTCAGAGGCATGCAGAGAATATTAAATACATTTCCAGAATGTTGGTTCTTATAGGTTTTCTTATAGTTCAAACCAGGGGTGGGTTCTACTTACCTTTACTACTGGTTCGCAATGGGAGTGCGCGTGCATGCTCGCTTTGCCCGCGGGAGCACATGTGCTTCTGCACATGCACAGAAGCTTCTGCACATGCGCAGATCGTCAATGTTTTTTAAAGCATGTGGTCAATGTCTTTTAGCATCCCAATTAATACTTCCCTTCAGTTTGATGATGAACCATTAATCACAACTTTTTGCGTATGATAGCTGAGTCAGTGAATTGTCATGCCATTTCTGCAAGCACTAAACCACCATGCCAATTCTTTGTCAATTGTTTTGCTAAAATCAATAGATATTATGCTGACAACATGCCTACAGTCCACTAGGAAAGTTATCCATTTTAAAATGAAAAAAGGATTATTTATTTTTCTTCTTTACATGTTTTTGACAAAAATTATCCATTTTAAAATGAAATAAGGATTATTTATTTTTCTTCTTTACATGTTTTTGACAAATCCATGCTAGGTTGGTCCATGGATGAAAAAAATAGTGTCCATTTCATGAGATGGTGTTTTAACTTTAACGAACTTGTAGAATTCATCTTTAAATAATTTTTTAAATCACTTTGGAACCGTAACATTATATTTTAAAGTGTGCAATTATCCACAACAATCAAACCATGCTTACAAAGATGGATACCATGGGGGGAAGTACAAAAATGCAAATAATAATAATAAAATTGCATTGTGTCAGGAGAAAATCCATGAAATAATTGAATACGTGTGCTTTAGGAGGAATGTATATGAATGTGTACAAGATATAAATCAAATCTGTACCATCACTTCCTGTCCATTATAAAAATGTCTCTTGGCACATTTCTACATTATATTTTTTGTGTTAAGCCTCAGCTGGAGAACAAGCAGATAAGGCCGTATCACTTTTGAGCTGCAAGGCGAATTATCCAAAGTTAAACCTGCCTTGCTACTTTTTCTATTAATGCTGATTTTTTTTAGTGAACATAAGAGACCTAATTATTATTGATATTAAGGATGGTGGGGGGAAAAGTACAACGGTCTACCAAGTGATAGTCTTATATAAATGGATAAAAAACAGACACATGAAAAATCCTTACATGTATGTAGAAAATCATCATGAATGAGTAAATATAGCTTTTCCCATAATATAAAGTTTTGTATGTTAATGATGCATGTGTGGTGACCAAGGCCCACGTAGTGATTACCAAACACAATTCAGTCCTGTACAAACTTATTTTATTAAAACAGATGGGAATTAATTCATTCTCAGCTTAGTCCAAAACAAATTCTTCATAACCAGTCCATCGCCCTTATCACCAATCTTTGATGTCTTTGGCAACTTACCAAAGGCTTTTCTTGGCAAAACCCCCACAAAGTTCAAAAGACGCTGACAAGAAGCACTGGAATCAACGCTGCTTTTCTACAAAGAACCGAACGGCTCGTTGCTGCTCTTTTAAGCCTTATGGGAGTGGCCAATCATCTTCTAGCCTTACTCCCGAGTTGTCCTTTTTGCTTCAGCTGCTCTTGCCTTCTGGCAGTTCTTCACATGTGTGCACTAGGAACAGGCTTCTCCTGTTCCTCTGCCTCTCTGCTGTCCGCCTCTGGAGGCTCCGGAGTCTGCATATCGCTCCCAGATGGCCCTGGCCCCATCTCTGCCTCTGATGCAGAGCTCTCATCCGGGTCTTCCCCTGACTCCAAGAGTGGCCCATTGTCCTCCCCATTGTCCGACTCTGCTGCCAGGTCCGCAGATTGCTGGTGGACACAACAGCATGTTTCTTTAATAGAACAGTGTATAGTCATAAGCATACACTTCATAGTCATACTTCTAATTGGTGCTGGACCTGCTAATAAAGAGAATTCAGTAACCCCTTTGAATGATAGCTTGGCACAAGTAGCATATTGGACCACATGTCCATTCCACTTAGTTCTTACGGCAGACACTAAAGTCACAGTGTTCTGAAGACCATTTCAGGAAACGTGGATCTATAGCCAACTTGCCACAGCCAACTCACAATATCCAACTTGCCATGGCCAACTTGCCACAGGACAAGAATTGCACTAATATCAAAGAAATGGTAGAATAGAATCATTAAAGAAAGGATGCAAAAAGAGGTACAAAGCAAAATGTGAATGACAAAAATTAAAATAATTAAATTGGAATTGTTGAATTGTTCCACAGCAAGTTGTAATAAATGATTCTCTTGGGAGCAAACTTAGCAATAAATTCTTCCATGCTGTGAGCATTTGGCATGCTATTCTTTGAATATAATAAATGTTATATGAAATATTGAAATGCAAATGCATGATTGTCATTTAATATATACCCTAGTTTCAGGGGTGAAATGTAAAATTTGTTACTACCGGTTCTGTGGGTGTGGCTTGGTGAGGGGGGGATAATGTGACTGGGTGGGCGTAGCCAACTTTTTTTTAAAAAAAACTTTTCATAGCATTTTTTCTAATGCTTTGAAAAGCCTCTGCCGATCAGGAAACTCAGCTGGGATCGTCAGAGAGGCTTTTTTAAAAATACCTCTCTGCAGATCAGGAAACTTAGCTGGGATCCTCAGAGACTTTTCAAAGCATTTTTTTTACCACCTCTTCAGCCAAGTGGTTGCAGAAAAAAATGGTTTGAAAAGCCTCTGACTATTCCAGCTGAGCCACGCGATCATCAGAGGCTTTTTTTTTTTACTTTTAAAAGCATTTTTTCGTCGTAAGAAAAAATGCTTTCAAAAGTAAAAGAAAAAAAAAGCCTCTGATGATCCTGCGGCTCAGCTGGACATGATGGGAGGTGGAGTGCAGGGATTTTTGCTACTGGTTCTCTGAACCACCCGCCGCCATCGCTATCAGATCAGGCGATCCGGTTTGAACCGGGAGCATTTCACCCCTGTCTAGTTTGTGAAATCAAAGTGAAACTCCCACCCAAGCTTATCTCATCCTCTTTGCATAAACATAAACTGTAATGCAGTTTTCAGGATGGCTAAGTTATTTCTATAAGGATGCTCACACCGAAGGCACATTTATTATGTTCTGGTATAGAAATTTTGGTAAGAAATTTATTTCATTAATAAACACGACTTCTTGGTTGCTTAAAGTGGCCTACAAAAAACTTTTTGAATAGACAAGGCAGAATGTTCTTTTCTGAATCCCTACTGGAAGTACCTATGAGCCCATTTATTTAATTTGCATTGATGTTCCTAAATATAAAGTAAATTAAGACCAGCCAAATGATTAGCAATCTGTCTGTTGTTGTGTATATGGTGTGAAACAGCTGCCAAGCTTTCTAAAGTTCTTTGTGTACAAAAAAGCACTTATGTTTTAAATAACAATTTTATCAGCATCTCTTTATACACTATTTACTATTATCTTTATTCACCTCTCCACTTCACGGTTTTTATGAAGCAGAAGTAGCATAATATTTTCCTAATAAAATGGAATGAATTTCCATCCAACCTAATGGAAAAGTACTTATTATAATTGAACAAGGATAAATCAAAGTTCTATCTACTGGCTTGCCTTTAGAACATCCAAGGTAGCATAGATCTAAGCGATATTACCTACAAATATTGCACAAATTAGCCACAACTCCCACAGAAATCCAAATTAAAGCGTCCTTGACAATAGAGTGTTCATTACACCAAAATGATTAATTGAATAATGGGTTAAAATTAATGATGGTGTGAAGATTCTTTTGAAATGTTTATGAAGTTAAAGAGGAGTATTATACATCTTGGATACATCAGAGTATTGAGATAAGCCTAATTCACTATATTAATGAACTTTTTTTTTTAAAGGAAAACTTTAAATTTGTTCACTAAATTAAGATGCACATCTTCTTTCCTTCTTCTTTTTTAAATTTAGTTGTTTTACTGATTGAGTCAAGTTTTAGATCAACAAAAGAAAGGAAGATTTAATTTATTGACTGATGACATATACAGTACAGGCATAATTTTGCTGGAAATATCATATACATATGTCTGCATACACACAATGTTAATTCCTTTATGATTAGCAAATTGTATGTGGGAAAGAGTAATCAAGAATAGTAAATTGATTAAATTATAGGCCTGACATGTTAGGGGTGAATTGGGTATACAGTACCTCTCAATCCCCAAAACTATATTTGCTTCCACCATGTTCATGCATTGTCTTTTCTTCTTTCAACTTTTTGTTTCTCTCTTTCTGAGGATATTAAATTCCCAAGAATGAAAATAATTGACAATAACCAGAATACTGCATCCAGTTTTGCCCACCAAATTCTAAAAAAAAGATGTAGAAAACTCTGGAAAGAGTACAGAAAAGAGCAACAAAAACAATTAGGGGGCTAAAACATATGAAGAACAGTTGCAGGAATTGCGTTTCTCTAATCCAGGGAAAAGAAGGACTAGGGATGACAGGATAGCAGTGTTCCAGTATTTGAGGGGTTGTCACAAAGAAGAGCAACAGCTCTCCAAAGAAGAGTCAACACGTTCTCCAAAGCACCTGAAGGCAGAACAAGAAGCAACAGATGGAAGAAGGAAAGAAACAACCTAGAACTAAGGAGAAAACTGCAAGAAAACAAGCTCAGAGAGCACCAAAGACCCCTCATTTCCATAAACTATAAATATTCTCCTTTATTGAAACCAGAATGCAATAGATAACAGTTTAATCCAATTGATATCTGAATTAAAATGAAGGCTTAAATAAATATATTAAGAATTAAAAAAAAAAAAGAACTAAGGAGAAATTTTCTGTCACTGAGAATAGTTAACCAGTGGAATAGCTTGGCATCAGAAGTTGTGGGTACCCCATCACTGAAGGCTTTTAAGAAGGGACTGGAGAGCCACTTGTCTAAAATGGTATAGGGCAGGGGTCAGCAACCTGCGGTTCTGGAGCCACATGTGGCTCTTTCACCCCTCTGCTGCGGCTCCCTGTCACTCAAAATATGTATCACAACCGCCAATGTGCGACACCTGCCGGCACGCGATTTATTGAGCTTTTCAACCCCCGGTAGGCCAACCATGGATAAATCCAAGAAAAGAAAAGTTTCAGAAGAAAACAGAACATTTAATTCAACTACATATGCTAGTTTTGTGGCTGTTCAAAAAATAGTCAGCACAGGAAGGGTTTTGTGGCTCCCGGTGTTTTCTTTTCTGTGGGAAATGGCACTTTGAGTGCTTAAGGTTGCATGCCCCTGGTATAGGGCAGCACAGGGGTGGGCTTCAGATCCTTTAGCAATGGATTTGCTGCCCCATTGCTGGGTGGACATGGTGGGTGTGGCCTAGTTGGCCACCTGCACCACGGGGGGGGGCACGGGGAAAACAGCTTCCCGCAGGCTCTGGAGGCCCTCTGGAGACCAGAAACCTCACTTCTAGATTTCTGGAACCTCTGGTAGGCCCATTTTTTTGCCCTCCCAGACCTTCCACGTGGCCCCTGCATTTACCTGGACTGATGAATGGGCTGCGTGGAGACTCCTGGGAGGGGTGGGGCAGAAGGGGCAGGGTGGGCGTGCCAGCCAGGGGTGGCATTGGGGGTTTGCTGAACCCCAGTGATCCTTGGGTAGAGGATCGCCTGAACCCTGCCAAACCCCCAGGAGCCCACCTCGGGGCAGCAGCCCCCAACCCTTTGGGCACCAGGTACCGGTTCTGTGGAGAGAGGTTTTTCTGTGACCGGAGGGGACATGGTTTCATGTGTTGTTTGCATCCTGCTGATAGGGCTTCACTTGTTGGCATGGCCCAGTTTCTGGCATTCTGCAGCCTGGTGCCAGTCTACAGACTAGGAGTAGGGCACCACTGGTATAGAGTCTCCTGCCCAAACAGGGGTTTGGATTAGAAGACCTCCAAGGTCCCTTCCAATTCTGTTATTCTGTTATTTTGAAAGCCTTGCTTCTCAAGAGTTATTATCAATTATTTCCATTGATGGGCATTCAATAAAAAGTTACCTTAGTGACAAAGTTGTCCATACTATAATACCCTCTACTAATATAACTATTTGCTTCCTAAAACAGTTTGGAAACAATTTTCTATTTCCTTTTTTTTTTTTTAATCATTGTAATTTGATTTCTCCCCATCCTTTCAACAGCTTTGTTTAGCACTGTAAGAAGAAAGCTTAACAACCATCTGAAAGATAATATTGTCTCTGATCTATTTAGTAGTAAGCAAGCTGGCTTTAATGATTTGTCATATTTTATCTTGATTTCTTTAATTTAGCTTGTGTCTAAATAGAAGGGTATTGACTCTATGCAACCAAGATGTAATGATCAGCACTACAGGAAATTACAATAATAACAAAATGTGAGGGAAGCCAGTTTGAAATAAGGGCTGAAAAACATTTTCTCATCTTAGTTTAGCCGAGTGGAAATTTATGAAAAAGAAGTTGGCAGGCGAAGGTGACCATTTCAATAAATAACACTGATTATCTGGAAAACACAGTGCACCACATCACTTAAGTCTTTAGAAATTGGATAGGAAGGAAAGTACTATATTATAATAACATTACATTCTAGCCGTTTAGTAAGGTTAGCCTTTGGATTGTACAGCAAAGGCAAAAATATTTAGCTTCTTGATTCCCCTCATTTTTATTGGCAATCTTCAGTTGCAAGATGAAATGCTTTTTATAAAGATGCCATAGAAAATGGCTTCTCACTCTTATCATTTTCTATATTACCTTGTCCAAGCCATGGTTCAGAACACCAACTGTTCCACCAGTGTTAGATGAAAAAGAGGGGTTGAGTAGGTGTCATTTGAATATTTACTGTATGGGACCTTAGCCCATGTCTTCAGATAACATCTCCAAGTGGTTTCGATTAGATGTTAAAGGGCATAAGGGATAAAATGGGGCTTTGAGGATTGCATAACCCACCACCATGGGGCTGAAGATTAATTCCCCAACACCTTCTTCTGAAATCAGCCATCCAAGTAGAGTAGAATTACAGTTGTGTAGGAATCACATGCCAACTCTTTTGAATAACTTCTAATTCATGAAGGGGGATTCTTATTTGAAAGATCAGGTTGCTGTAAAGACTGCCCCATATTTTTTGTCCAGCACTACAAAACTGTGGTATTCCAAGCAATGTTCATCTGCTTTGTGAGTCACCTCCTTTCAATGGAAGCAATAAACATTTCGGAGGCCGAGAACCAAATTCCCACTTCTAGGAATGTGAGGCTTAATTAGAAGATCAGCATGGATGGAGAAATGCATTTCTTTCTACCACACAAAATGGCTATTCCGAACCAAGATGAAAAAAAAATCTATTCTTCAGCTTAACGAGATGTGAAAGTAATTGTAATAGATTCATTAAGAGGGACGATGAAGAGAAATGACGATTTAGTTGACTGCACTGAACCTGATCTTGTCATTCTGTGTATTACCTTCCATTCCATTTATCCCTATGGGACCATGCACCCAAAATGCTTTGATATTAAGGGCAACTTATGAAAGTAGGGTCATTATGCAAAAAAAAAGTGAACAGCTTATGTGGGACAACTCCAATTAGGGCTGTGCAAAGAGTTTGCAAGATGTAATTTCCAAAACAAGTTAATCATAACAAAAGTATCTCTTTTCAAAACATGAAAGAATCTTTGTACTTCACAAGGCTGACATGAATCCTTTGGACCCAAGTGACTGTAAGCATGCATAATAGGGCAGCTTTCAAAGAAAACATACAAACATTGCAAAAATATAGCAATCGCATTTAGATTTATATACCACCTACAGCATTTTTAAAACATTCTCTGGGTGGTTTACAATATTATTTATTGATTGATTGATTGATTGATTGATTGATTGATTGGTTGGTTGGTTCGATTTATATGCTGCCCTTTTCCGGAGACTCAGGGCGGCTTACAATGCGTTAAGCAATAGCCTTCATACTTTTGTATATACCTGCCTAGTAGGGCTTTCCCCCCCCCCCAAAGTGGTGTTCTTTTTTATACAAAGTCAGCTTATTGCCCCCACAATCCGGGTCCTCATTTGACCTACCTCGAAAGGATGGAAGGCTGAGTCAACCTTGAGCCTGGTGAGATTTGAACTTGCAATAATTGCAGGCAGCTGGCGTTATCTTAACAGTGCTTTAGTCTGCTGCGCCACCAATTATTAGCATATATTGCTCCTGACAATCTGGGTCGTCATTTTACCAACCTCAGAGGGACGGAAGCAGTGGTGGGTTACTCCCGGTTCAGTCCGGTTCTATAGAACTGGTAGTAAAACTGGCGGGAGGCTCCACCCACCCGCCACAACATCATCATGGGTGATCTGCGCATGCGCAGAAGCATGCGGGCTCCTGCTGCAAACCGGTAGTAAAGGTAAGTGGAACCCATCCCTGGATGGAAGGATGGATCAACCTGGAGCCCCATCAGGATCGAACTGCAGGCTGTGAGCAGAATTTGCCTGCAATACTGTGCTTTAGCCCCTGAACCACCAGAGCTAATTTAATAATTTGAAGTGCCCTGTTCATTCTCATTAGCTTTGCAAAGCAGCTCTTCCAAATGCTTTTCATAGCCCTAGTTTGCATGGTTCCACATAAGCAAAGGTGATAAAGTTTTAGAGTTGGAGTTGAAAGTGGAGATTGGAGGTTCCAATGAAAGAGAGCAATATCCAGGGGTGGGATTCAGCGGGTTCTGACTGGTTTGGGTGAACTAAATATTAATTTTAATCTGGTTCACTGAACTGGTAGTTGCAAGGACTGGCTGACCCTGCCCACCCCGCCCCTCTCCTCCCAGAAGTCTCCACATGACTTGTTTTGGATGCCAGGTAAGTGCAGTGCCTGCGTGAAGGCTCTGGGAGGATGAAAATCGGGCCTACTGGAAGTACTGGAAGTCTGAAAACGGGCCTGTTTCTGGTCTCCAGAGGGCCTCCGGAGCCCAGGGGAGGCTGTTTTCACCCTCCCGGAGGTTCAAAAAAAGCCTCCAGAGCCTGGGGAGGGCAAAAAATGGGCCTACTGGAAATACCAGAAGTCTGGAAACAGGCACATTTCCAGCCTCCGGAGAGCCTTGGGAATCTGAGGGAGGCCATTTTTGCCCTCCCAGAGGCTCAAGTAAAGCCCCCGGAGCCTGGGGAGGGTAAAAATGCCCCCTACCATGGTGCAGGAGGCCAAGTAGGCCACCCCCCCATGGCCACGCCCACCCAGCAGAGAACCGGTTGCTAACATTTTTGAATCCCACCCCTGGCAACATCCTTGACTGAAGATGGGTATATACCTTCTGTCTCAGATGGTCACTCTCTTCCACTAAGCACATAACTTGGGAGTGACACACAAGAAGTGTTGGTGAATGAAGTGGGCACTTGTCTAGCCAGTCACAATAGCTGAAGGAACCTTGGAGATGAATAAGGTAGCCAGTGTTGCAGCCAGTATAAATACAGAACAAAGTAGATATAGATACAGAGACACAGAGAAACACACATACACACAAGTTTCAGAAATATTATCCTCAAGAGACTCTTATTTTAATAAAAGTCAAGCAAAAGAGTTTGAACATGGTCACATACTTTTGTGCAATCGTTCTCAGAGTCGATAGCATGGATTGACAACAGTTGTGTACATCTGCCATCAAGTAAAGTGTTTTTTTCCCCAGAAAGCTTGGTTGATAAACTCCCTAAAGAAATTAGTGAACTGAAGTGGCTTGACCAAATAATGACCTGACCACCGAACCTTTTCAAACTGCTGTCTTTAAATGTTAAAATAAATAATCTTTTTTCCCCTGTAAACATCCTCTCAGGGTAATACACTGTGCCTTTCTTATCCTTTGGAGAAAAACAATATTGTCAGTGGATACCACCATACATCCTAATTTAGTCATTACTCAGTAAATGTTTATTTGCTTAAAAGGATGTAAGCAGAGGGCACTTTTAAGAAAATCCACTTGGATTGTTACATAGGGTTTTAGAAATAAGGCATGTGGGACACTTTGAAAAATATTCAGTAATCAATAGCTTTTGAGAAGAAGCTGTAAGCTTAAAGTATTATGTAAAAGAGTCCATTGATATACAAGAGGTAATGAAATTAACATGTTGGTTAATTTCATGTCCCTAGTAGAATTGGTTATTTCCCGGTCTTTGCTACATAAGTGCTACAATATTTTCTTCTGAATAACCATGTTATTCAAAATAATATTCAACGTTACTCAAAACATCCAACATCTAAAATATTGAATTCTCTGGCTTCTCACTACTACAAGAATACTACAAGGATATTAAGCACATATACATATACAACACTTTTTTTTAATTATTAGTGTTTTTTTTTTAAAAAAACAAAACATTGAATTTTCCTGTCACCATTCTGAAATTTTTGCTTCTTTCCTTTTTATTAAGTCCAAGGAAACTTGCTCAGTCTGAAATCTTCTTAAGAATTCTAAATTATATATGTATCTACCCAGAATATATTGTTGGTGATTATTCTCACAGTGGAATATGAGTATAAAATAGGATTCAGCAGTATATATATTTTCCTGCTCCCTGAGTGGATTTCAACCAGAAGCAGAACATATTGTAGACCAGAAAATTTCTTGTTTCCAAATGACTTTCATGATGACCTTAAGCAAAATACTGAATCATAGCACTAACTTTCTCACCCAAACTTGTTGATATTGCAGATCCTACATAGAGTCAAATTCATCACCATCTTAATTATTCTAATATTTGGAATTAGGGCTTACTTCCACGATTTTCTTCTCTCTACATAGAGATAATATGAATTGTATCAGGGAACCGTATTTTAGTGTATCACTAAGGCACAAGGTGTATTTTATGTTATGGGTAAACCATGCACACAAAACAACATGTGGCATCCATAGGGGCTTAAACATCCTGAAGGAATATTTAACAACTGTGATTATTAAATATTCTGAAACTCCCAGTGTATCCATAAACAGCTTAGCTCTCCAATGAACATAGATGAAGAGAAAATTAAATAGGAAAAATTGTTCCCTGAACATCCTACAGGGGGAAAAAAATGGCCTAAATGTGTCACTTGGTGTCAACATATCAATGTTTAAGTAAACAAGTGTCATTTAGAAAAAAAAAATCAACACTTGGACACTTCTGCATTGCACTGGGCCATTCATGCAGTTGGATTATGTGACCTTGGCAAGCAAATGCCAATATATGAGAAGATGAAAAATGAGAGGGCCTATATTTATACATTATAATTTGCAAAAGAAGCTCAAATGTTGTCCTTGGTATATGAAGGATCCCATTTTTATCTACACAATGCAATGATAAATGTAGCGTTCTGCTGTTCTTTAGTTCATCCTTCTCTCCGTTTCAGGAGTCCAGCTGATCCAGAAAGCTAGGCTTATTTGTACTTGGAAGGGAGACCATCTGGATACTCCAGATGTAAAGTTTAGACTGCAGGGGCAGGGAAGAGAGAGAGAATATTAATTGTTTTCCTTACCTTTTTGTCCCACATAGTTACAGGATCAGCTTATTTCTCATATCAAAGCTAGTAATGCAGAATAGAATAGAATAGAGTAGAGTAGAGTAGAGTAGAGTAGAGTAGAGTAGAGTAGAGTAGAGTAGAGTAGAGTAGAGTAGAGTAGAATAGAATATTTTATTGGCCAAGTGTGATTGGACACACTTGTCTTGGTGCATACGCTCTCAGTGTACATAAAATAAAAAAATACATTCATCAAGAATCATAAGGTACAACACTTAATGATAGTCATAGGGTACAAATAAGCAATCAAATCATATTAGGAAACAGTCAATATAAATCATAAGGATACCAGCAACAAAGTTATAGTCATACAGTCATAAGTGGAAGGAGATGGGTAATGGGAACGATGAGAAGATTAATAGTAGTGCAGACTTAGTAAATAGTTTGACAGTGTTGAGGGAATTATTTGTTTAGCAGAGTGATGGCATTCGGGGAAAAACTGTACTTGTGTCTAGTTGTTCTGGTATGCAGTGCTCTATAGTGTCGTTTTGAGGGTAGGAGTTGAAACAGTTTATGTCCAGGATGCGAGGGGTCAGTAAATATTTTCACAGCCCTCTTTTTGACTCATGCAGTATACAGGTCCTCAATGGAAGGCAGGTTGGTAGCCATTGTTTTTTCTGCAGTTCTAATTATCCTCTGAAGTCTGTGTCTGTCTTGTTGGGTTGCAGAACCAAACCGGACAGTTATAGAGGTGCAGATGACAGACTCAATAATTCCTCTGTAGAACTGGATCAGTAGCTCCTTGGGCAGTTTGAGCTTTCTGAGTTGGTGCAGAAAGAACATTCTTTGTTGTGCTTTTTTAATGACTTTTTTGATGTTAGGTGTCCATTTTAGATCTTGCAATATGGTAGAACCTAGAAATTTGAAGGTCTCTACTGTTGATACTGTGTTGTCTAGTATTTTAAGAGGTGGAAGGGTTTCTCCTATAGTCTACCACTATTTCTACAGTGTGTGGCTCATGTGTGGTGGTTGTGAGGTGTAGGCTAAAACATATGAAGAATGCTTGCAGGAATTGGGAATGCCTAGTCCAGTAATGGCTAACCTTTTTGCCATTGCATGTCAAAAGTGGGGGGAGTGCGGGGGTCGTGCATGTGCATGCCCACATCCATAATTCAATGCCCCTCATGCCCTGCCCCCTGCACATGTGTGTGTGACCCACACATGCTCTCCCCACTTTTGGCACGTGACGGCAAAAAGGTTACCGGTGGGCCCGTTAGGCCCATTTTTTGCCCTCCCCAGGCTCGAGAGGCTTTCTTGGAGCCTGGGGAGGGCAAAAACAGCCTTTCCCACCACCCCCCGGAGGTCCTCCAGAGGCCAGAAAAACCCCATTTCATGACTTCTGGTGGACCCGGAAGGCCCATTGCGCTAGAGCTGAGCTAGGGCAATGCTCACATGCCCACAAATATGGCTCCATGTGCCACCTGTAGCACGTGTGCCATAGGTTCGCCATCACAGGCCTAGTCTAATAAATGAAGGACTAGTAGAGACATGATAGCCATTTTCCAATATTTGAAGGGTTCCTACAAAGACTAAGGGGGCAAACTATTTTCCAAAGCAGCAAAAGACAAGATAAGTAACAATGGATGGAAACTAAGCAAGGGAAAAAGCAACCTAGAACTAAGGAGAAAATTCCTAATGGTGAGAGCAATCAATCAGTGGAATAGCTTACCTTCAGAAGTTGTGGGTGCTCCATCACTGGAAACTTTCAAAAAGAAGCTGGACAACCATTTGTCTGAAAGGATATAGGGCCGTGATGGCGAACCTATGGCATGGGTGCCACGCGTGGCACGTGGAGCCATATTGGTGGGCACGCGAGTGTTGCCCTAGCTCAGCTCCAGCGTGGATGTGTGCACCAGCCAATTGATTTTCAGGCCTTCCGGTCCCACTGGAAGTCAGGAAACTGGCTGTTTCTGGCCTCCAGAAGGCCTCCGGGGGGATGGGGAAGGCTATTTTTGCCCTCCCCAGGCTCCTAGAAAGCCTCTGGAGCCTGGGGAGGGGAAAAACGGGCCTACCGGGCCCACTGGGCCATCATGTGCCAAAAGCAGGGGGAAGTATGGGGGAGGGGTCAAGTGCACATGCGCGGGAGGGTGGGGCGCATTGAATTATGGATGTGGGCACCCGCACACGCTCCCCCCCGCTCCCCCCGCTTTTGGCATGCGACGGCAAAAAGGTTAGCCATCACTGATATAGGGTCTTCCAGCTTGATCTGGGGGTTGGACTAGAAGACCTACAAGGACCCTTCCAACTCTATTATTCTATGTTCTATGAGGAAAATAAATTGTTTGCCTGAAAATTCAGTAAGGGTGTGTTTTCATTTGGAATTTACAAATGTTCCTGAATTTCATTTATAGCATTAAAAAAAACTACTGACTTTTGGTTTATTTTTACTCTTTTACACTAACAGTATTCTGAGATACATGTCAGCAGGATTCTCTGCTCTGTAGAACACACTCTACTCATGGCTTGTTACTCCATTTTCCAAGATGCAGCCAAGTGTTAAAAGTCTGGGAATCACAGTAATCAAACAGAGCCAACTCAGCAGACAATTGCAAGAGTCTTGTCATAATGGCACTTAACCTCCTGGGTTTGACAGTATGACTGAAGTTAACTGTGATGGAAATTCTGTCACAAGAATGCTGGTTGTGTTTATCAAAATGTGAAAAGCTGGTGAACAAAGCAGCTGGTGCCTGTGGAATAGGCTGCCCAGCATTTTACCTGGAACAATGTTCAACTGATATCCTTCTCAGTCATTTATTACATGTGCTGACTTCTCAAACAACAGCAGGAAATTGCTGAGTTGTTAATAAAGGACATTGCCATATTACTTCTACCATATTGTTCACAAAGCAGGCAAATGTTGTGACAGCTTAAAGAATATTGTTAAAACTGAAATAATAATGAGAGTTGGATAGAGGGTTTCCAGCTGCAACAGCAAAGGATATATTAACACCATTATTTGCCCTCCACAGATGCCACGTTCACCTACTCTCTTCCCCAGGAAATGATTCATTTTGAGAGATCTTCAGAGCAAAGTGTCAGATGGTCATGGAAGCTGTGCAGTCCAGTGTAGGAGTAGCATCTCCGTTGTCAAAATATGGCTTTACTCTGAATATAGCTTAAAATGAGGCATTTGGGACTCAGAAAACACTCTTAAAAGTCAAATGAATCTATTTCCACCCCTGTTCTGTTATCAGAATGTTAACTCCCTGACTGCCTTCCATGCATTACCTCAGAAAGAAGCTTTTTTGCCTCTTCTGACCTTTGCTCTGGTGATGAGGAAAGGATTATCAAGGGACTGGTCTTAATTTCCTGTTGCGCTTGATGTATTTTTCTGTTTTATAAGTAGGCATGTACACTTATTTATTTTGTATGGCATAGCAAAATGCAGCATGGTGCCTAAAATCCAGAGAAACAATATATAAAACACCAGAGCAGTGATTTATTTTAAAAAACACACCTACGAGTGATGAAGAAAATTACGAATATAATTAAAATAGGTATGAGCCGTGACTGGAGGGGCTAAACCAGAGGTGAAATTTGACTGGTTCGGGTGAACCGGTAGGGACAATTTGAATTGGTTTGCCGAACTGGTAAAAACCACCCCTGGTTGGCCTCACCCAAGCCTGGTCGCCTGGTCACCACTCACCTCTTCCGGCTGCTCGACCTATTCAACATTAAATGCTGCAGCAGAGAGAATCTGAACTTTTCTCCCTCCATTCACAGAGGAGTTGCTGCAGCCTGTCCCTTTAAGGTAGTCCCCGGGAGGGAGGGGGTCGAGGGGGGACCATAAAGGGAGTAGAAGCTCTGCTGTGAATGGAGGGAGAAAAGTTCGGATTCTCTCTGCCACAGCATCCACTCTGAGCCCTTCTGGTGCTCATATATACATTTTTTCCTACCGGGTTTTGTGGGCGTGGTTTGGTGGTGGGTGTCATGTGACTGAGTGGGCATGGCCATGAGTGACATTGAGTTGGCCATGCCCACTCAGTCACAGGACCACCACCAAGCCATTCCCACAGAACCAGTAGGGAAAAATTTGAACATCACGACTGGACTAAACCTATGGCTGGGTATCTAGATTATTTAGCCATTGGACAGCAGTGCCCTTCAGATGATACAGTTCTTGCAGGGATTCAGGGAACTTTCTGAAGGAGGCATTCCATTGCAAAAAGATGTAAAGTTTGTGAGACGTTGCCACAGCCACAGTTAGGATTATCAACCAACCCCCATTTATATTTCCAATATTGGCACCTGCCGTAGTTAGTTTGGATTTGGTTGAATGCTGTCCAGTCACACAACAGTGAATGTCATGAGGTGTTTTTTTTTTTTGGATTTCATAAATAGTAGTACCAGCAAATTCATACCCAAAATGATCCAATGCAGCTCCCCATACCCAACCTACTCCCAACCTACTGAGGGACCGTCTCTTGCCGGTCACATCTACCCAACCCACCAGAGCAGGGAGGCAAGGAATGTTTTGAGTCCCATCCCTTAGGGAGATACATCTGATGGGACCCAGAAGAAGGGCCTTCTCTGTGGTGTCCCCCTCTCTCTAGAACATCATCCTCCCAGAGATTAGAATGGCCCCCACTCTAACACTCTTCTGGAAGGCACCGAAGACCTGGTTCTGCCAGCAGGCGTGGGGAACACAGAGCGGGATGGATCCCATTAAATGGCTCATGTGATAAGTTGTTGCTGGGGCAAGGAGTTATTTTATTATATTAATTTATTATATGATCCTCTCTTTTATTAGTTTTATTGTTTTTTATATGATGTTTTTATATTCTTGTAAGCCACCTTGAGTCACCATGTGCAAATTGGTGGCAATATAAATATAATAAATAAATAAACAAACAAACTTCAATGGTGAATGCTTTTCCTCAAAATATGCATGGGAATGGGGGAGTGGGTCTCTCCCACTTTTACTTTTAATCCCTTCCATCTTAAAATGACTTAACATGACCCAACTAATATGTTCTCATTTTCTTGAGCGTGACTCTGAGCCTCTTTGAAGGGAAACAGAGAAGGATTGGTTGGAAATGAGAGTGATCCGCATTTCATAGATGTCCTGCTTAAATCCCACTCATAAATTCACAAAAAAGCCAATAGCAAGCTGGAGAAAAAAATCAGCCCTGCTCCTTATTATGGTATTAAAAAGGTAAAGGTTCCCCTCACACATATGTGCTAGTCGTTCCCGACTCTAGGGGGTGGTACTCATCTCCGTTTCAAAGCCAAAGAGCCAACACTGTCCAAAGACATCTCCATGGTCATGTGACCGGCATGACTAAATGCCAAAGGTGCACAGAACTCTGTTACTTTCCCACCAAAGGTGGTCCCTATTTTTCTACTTGCATTTTTTACGTGCTTTTGAACTGCTAGGTTGGCAGAAGCTGGGACAAGTAACGGGAGCTCACCCCATTAGGCAGCACTAAGGATTCAAACCGCTGAACTGCCAACCTTTTGATCGGGAAGCTCAGCATCTTAGCCACTGAGTCACTATGTCCCCATACTGGTAGATAAATCGTGGAACATTTCATCTGCTTGGGGAAAGGAATTATCACCACCATTCAACAAAGTGGTCCATTTCTCTTTTACAGCTCAAGTGATGCAATTGGGCCTTTCATTCTATGTAGATGATGTGACTTCATCATATGCATTTGCGTTGCCCAATGGAACAGGTGTAGTCAACATGCTCAAATTAAGTTAATCCACAGCATTTGAAGAGCAAGGCTTTCTTGTTTTGTCTTTGCTCTTGTTAGTAAACACCTGCATTACGCTGATAGAACGGCTTGTTGTGTTGCATTCTTGGAGGAAATGCTGTTGGGTGGGAAATACATGCTTGGAACAAGTAAGCAAATGTAATTAGACACATCCCACAAAAGAACTCACAAAAGAAAGCAGAACTATTCTGCTTATTGTTAATGATTATGGTTGAGCACATGCTAGAAGGCAGTTAAAAGAACAACACATATGGATAGGGAATATCTCCCAGAAGCTTCAACAGCCATTGATTCTACTCAGGCATGAATAAACAGACAAAAGGAGCTTTCTGTATTGTGGAGATTTAGTAAATGATGGTCAAAGGAAAGATGATATATTTATTATTAATAAATTTGTCTATTCTGCTTTGTCCTAAATAGTCTAGTAAGGCACAACACAAAGGTGTTTTAATAGAAGAAATAAAATTACTTAGAATGACTACATATTTGTCAGATCCTGGCACTGCTGGTTTAAACAATGTAATAATGCAATTGTTTACTAATAGGCATAGACATGCTGATGCTATTGCATTAATCCAAGTAATAAACTGTTAGCTTTCACAAAAGACAGCATATGACATGCTCCTACCTAAGGGGAAATCACTAGTTATATATTAACATTTGTCTTGTTCAGTGAAGAAACCTGATGCAAGACAAATGCTATTTATAAGAGGATCTCTCAATGTGACCCAATTAAGGGTCAGTGAAATGTGAACATATCAAAAATTGAATGCACAAATACATCCATAATGTTACACCGATAGAATGCTGTCTGGACCAAATCCACTTAATATGTTAAGTGACACAGCATTGTTTTCGGTAAAACTGAATATTGTGCAATGATTAAAATCAATTCAATTGATGTACATGTTGATAAAAAAGAAATAATAGTTGATTCTATCAAGTAAATTTTGATGGCTGAACGCTTATTATTGGCTGCCTGATTCTTAACTTACGAAGATGTTGAATCAAAATTAAATTAAGCCACACTGCTGCAGAAATATTGGAATTCCATTAATAAGTAATGCTCATATTTTATCTTCTCATCTCAACTAATATGTTTAAGCAAGGATGGGTTTTTTTAATGGTACATCAGGTTTAATTGAGAACTGACAAGTATTGTTGGCACACTGGATATCTGAATAAAATTATGATTGCTGAATTAATAAAAAGTTAGTGTGCATTAATGATTCATCTCTTAAACAAACAATGATAAAATTTAATTTTTTCCTGTTTTTAAAAGGGTCTCATACATATTCAATTTTTAAAAAATATTAAACCGCAACTAGAAAAAAAAAAACAGTAAACATCATAAAGTTCCATCAAATTTCAGACCCTCTGTTTTTTATTATTATTATTATTGTTTTCCAGAAAACATTGTGTTCTCCTTGATGGGGCATAATTTTGCACTTCATTATGTTAAAATCTCCATACATTTCCATTTCTTCTACAAAGCAAGTGATTGTTTGGGAAATGTCAAAATTGTTTTCCCAGCCTTGTTTGGAATCCCACTTTCTGTCAAGATATGACTAACTGCCAGCTGAAAATTAGCATTTCAAGTGCTCTTAATTCTTTTCCTCCAAAATGACAGAAGAAAAACAGAACTGTAAAAGAAACGTAGGAGCAATATCACATTAGAGGTTAGTGGACTGTGAAGGTGTCCACAGATTCCTGCTTTGTCATGGAAATATTACAAGGGGGTTATATTTTTTTTTATATTAAGCTTTTATCTTTATAGACCCCTCACATCCAACACATAAATTGTTTCAACTCCTACCTTCAAAACGATGCTATAGAGCACTGCACACCAAAACAACTAGACACAAGAACAGTTTTTTCCCGAACGCCATCACTCTGCTCAACAAATAATTCCCTCAACACTGTCAAACTATTCACTAAAGCTGCATTACTATTACTATTAGTCTTCTCATCTTTCCTATAACCCATCTCCTTCCACTTATGACTGCATGATTGTAACTTTGTTGCTTGTATCCTTACGATTTATATTGATTGTTTCCTAGTATGATTTGATTGCTTATTTCTACCCTATGACTATCATTAAGTGTTGTACCTCATGATTCTTGACGAACGTATCTTTTCTTTTATGTACACCGAGAGCGTATGCACCAAAGACAAATTCCTTGTGGGTCCAATCACACTTGGCGAATAAAGAATTCTATTCTATTCTATTCTCTCCAGGTTTTTAGCCTTTCTCTTTCATACTCCTTCATTTTTAAAGTGAATTTGTGGAAAGGATCGATTTTTTAAAAAACTATTGTTTTATTGTGCAGCAACATTGTGTGGGTGGTACCAATTCGTTTTAGAAGTCAACAAACTCCTTTTTAGATAAGAAGTATTTACCTAATCAGCATCCCTTCTAAACCTTTATTTTACTTATGACAGCTTGAGGGAAGAGGGAGTGATAAAAAGTAAAAATGGCTACCTGTAAGTACATGATTGATTTTTTTTAAATGTATCACATATTCCTCTATCTTAGTTTCACTCAAAGAATTCTTGGTTCCTCAAGGAAATCCTTACTTTGGATATCAGTAAGAAGAACCATTTTGTGTCAGAGAATTACTGCAGAATTCCCCCCCCCCTTTAGATATATCCCTACATCACATTCAGAGTTAGGTCATGTGGATAATATCCATAAGTGCAAGGATTATTGCAATTGCACTCATAGGAAAGATTTATTTTGTGTCTGTGACAATTCACTGCAGCCAACTCGCCATAGTCAACTTGCTGTGGGCCAACTCACTGCGGGGAGAAAAGTTGCACTAATATCAAAGAAATGGTGGAATAGAAAAAGTAATGGAAAAGGAGGGGTAGAATGAAGTGCAACTGACAAATATTAAAATATTTTTTTAAAAAATAATTAAATTGAATTGTTACATTGTCCTCTGGCAAGCAAGTTGTCCCATGGTGAGTTGGCTGTGGTGAGTTGGCTGTAGCGAGTTGGCTGAGGTGAGTTGGCTGAGACGCGTTGTCCCATTCCAGTTTATTGTATGGAATACCTGAACTGAGTTAGTTTCTTAAATAAAAAGAGTCAATGTGATTTTACAATTATAAGTTGGCCTGAGCCAGGCCATTTTCTAGCTTCAGTGTTGCCGCACTGGACCTGAGGGTTAGGGAGGGGGAGTAGAGAAAAAGGGGTTTTGTAGCCAAAACAGAATACTTTCTCTTGGGAACCAAGGACATTCCCACAGCTGGTTGGAGAGAGGTGGAGTGATGTTACCAGGCAACTGGATGACACGATGATTGGACCATGTGACTTACTGACTGGGGAAGGGGAAAAACATTTACTTTTAACTTGATGAAAACCACAGGAATATTCAGAGTCAATTTTCACCAGCCTCTGCCAATATGATATTTCCAATAAATCAGTTCTTTGAGGAATCTACCTGTCTTGGAGTCCTATTTATCCTGTGAGTATTACTTGAAACTCAGACATCTTGAACTTTAGAATTTTTAGCAGTATTCCTTAGATTAGAAGAACATAAGTCTCTCAGTATTACAATGTTCTAGACATTCTATCCATCCGATGAAGCAGACCTAAGAAACAGACACCATGTAGACCTAGACCTATTTTTATTAAAACAGCTATAATCATAGAATCTTGTAAGTCTGATTGTTCTTCTCCTCATCCCTTTTTATATTAATATAAATTAGGAATGTGTCTGTATGTATGTGTGTGTCTGAGACATTCATAATTTTCTTCCCTTATTGGGTCCCTTATTGGACTCAAACAATATTTTCCTTTTTATTGCTTTGATAACAGATCTTCCATCTTTCCATCAAAATCATCCTCTTTACACTCTATGGTTCACCCCTGAATTTTGAAACATCAGGCATCCTAGTTCATTTGAATACCAAGGAAGAGATGGAAGTGTGGACAATAATATCAAATGTAAAAGGAGCTCTGGTAGCGCAGCAGACTAAAGCACTTATTATTTACATCAGCTGCCTGCAATTACTGCAAGTTCAAATCTCACCAGGCTCAAGGTTGACTCAGCCTTCCATCCTTTCTAAGGTAGGTAAAATGAGGACCCAGATTGTGGGGGCAATAAGCTGACTTTGTATAAATATACAAAAGTATGAAGGCTATTGCTTAACGCATTGTAAGCCGCCCTGAGTCTTCGGAGAAGGGCGGCATATAAATAAATAAATTAAAAAAAGTACATGTTGGAAGTAGCAGTAACATTAATATTTCAGAGGAAAACTCTTAACACAAATTTCCTAAGATAAGTTACACAACATAAATATAAAAGTAGAACTAGAAAAACAAAAGAGTCAGTTTGTTATTGTTGTTACAGATAGTCATTTTGCTCAAAAATCAATGTGAATTAATATGATAAATATATATTAAAGAAATAAACTACTTGAAGGAAATTCCTCAAAGGACTATCACGCAGATGGCAATCATTCAATTTCATATTTAACTTAAGCAATAATAAGCCTGTTACTTAGTGGGAGACTACCACTGCAGTTCTACTTCTGCTGAAATGAAAATATCCCTGCTAATTTCCAGAAATTGTGACTATTATTGTCCTGTTAGTAAACCTCCTTAAGGAGAGAATTCCTGTAAATAACACTACCACCAGAAATCATGAACTCTTCCACTTCAATCTGAGCTCAGATACAAAATGCATTTAAACCAGAGGTTCTTTCTAAAAGTCATGTTCTGAGTGTCTACTAGGATAAAATATTTTCATTCTTTTCCAACTGTAATGGATTCTCCAATCCTGTGCTTAACATATAATGGGATTGGGTTAGGGTGAAATTCATCCCGTTATTTTTCAAACAATAAAAATAAAATACATTGATTTAATCATCTTTCTTTGCTTTTACTTCAACATCTGGGGGACTCATCAGATGTTCAGCATCACCAGAACATAGAGGGAATATATGTCAGCAGTAATTTACATTCATCCAGAGGTGGTATTCAGCCGGTTCGTAGCGGTTCGAGCAAACCAGCCCTGGCTCTATGCAGTCCTTGTTTAGGCATGGTTTTGAGGCCGGGCGCATGCACAGAAAGTGCATGCACAAGCAAAGCGCATGCGTGGAAGGCAAGGTGCATGCATGGAAGGTGCATGCACGAAGCAAGTGTGTGCACGTGGAGCGAACCGGTAGCAACATGTGAAACCCACCACTGCATTCATCATATTAGAAGACATAGGCTTTTATGTTTTTTAATGGATTAGATGCCAGAAAAACCTCTGTGAGTGAAAAGTTACTTGGATCATACTTATTCCATGGCTAGCTGAGCTGATTGATTGAGATGTATTGTCTGCATTATGAGGATAAGGGTTCCTTCTTCCTGAACCATTTTGATTAAAGCATTTGCTGTGAAGATTCTCTGAGATGTGAAGATTTTCGGCATGATTCAAGCACCTGTTTTTCCATATTAAATCATATAAATAGCCTCCACTGACAGAAGATGTTTTCTGCTTCATATACCCTCCACGTTTAGAAGATGATGGGCACAATACAAAGGGGAGCTATTGTGGTCCGCCAGCAGCCTGCGGAGCTGGCAACAGAGTCAGACAGTGAGGAGGCTGGGAAGAACAATGGACCAGTCCTGGAATCTGGAGAAGGCCCGGACGAAGGCTCTATGTTGGAGGCAGAGATGGAGCCAGGGCCATCTGGGAGTGATGTGCAGACTCTGGAGCCTCCAGAGGTGGACAGCAGAGAGGCAGAGGAACAGGAGAAGCTTGTTCCTAGTGCATGCATGAGCAGAGCTGCCAGAAGGCAAGAGCAGCTGAAGAAAAAAAGACAACTCGGGAGTAAGGTCAGAAGATGATTAGCCACTCCCATAAGGCTTAAAAGAGCAGCAACAAGCCGTTGGGTACTTTGTAGGTAAGCAACGTTGATTCCAGTGTTTCTTGTCAGCATCTCTTGAACTTTGTGGGGTTTTTGCCAAGAAAAGCCTTTGGCAGGTTGCCAAAGACATCAAAGGTTGGTGATAAGGTCGACGGACTGGTTATTAAGAATTTTGTTTTGGACTAAGCTGAGAATGAATTAATTCTCAGCTGTTTTAATAAAAATAAGTTTGTTGAGGACTGAATTGTGTTTGGTAATCACTACTTGGGCCTTGGTCACAACAGGAGCATTGTCAGGAAACATCTTCATATACTTCAACCTCATATGTGAATTCTGCCTTCGTGTGAAATTCCTGAATGGGAGGTGCATATTCTAATTTTCAGCTTTCCATGCAGTGTTTTGGATCCTGGAAAATAGGATAGTTATAGAAGTTATTGTCTAAGTATGAGTGTTCATATAACTGTATTTTTCATGAGGGAACTGTAAAATTTTGAAGGCAAGGTTTTAATGAGCAACAGGACGTTCTTGAGTTAGTTTATTGCCCAGTTCATAGTTATGTTGTCTGACTGTGTATAAAATCAAATGCATTATCTCTGGCCTGCCACGTACGCTTGTAAGAAATATCTAGATTTTATATTTTGCTTCAATATTGTTATAATATATGTTGGAGAATCACCATTTAGGGAATCACACTCAATATCCTTAATGATTAATGTATCCCCAAAAAACCCATTTCATTCCAGAATAATGAGTGCTACCAACAAAGATTGATGTCTTCTCTTCCAATATAATAAACTTTCCCCACCCACTCACAACTCATACTTACTATGAAAATAATAATATCACTTGAAAAATATGGAATATTTTTACCAATTTATGCACACTGCCCAGGGATTTGAACATAAATAGCATCACAAAGTGAGACTGATATCTCAACAGAAGCAAGGTCTAAGCCTAGTACTTTTCAATGCCTACATCAATGACACCAAGCTGGCAGGAACAACCAATACTCCAGAAGACAGACTTAAGATACAGAAGGATTTTGACAGACTTGAACACTGGTCCCTACCTAACAAAATGAAATTCAATCATGAAAAAAGTAAGGTTCTACATATAGGCAAGAAAAACCAAATCCACAGGTACAGAATAGGTGGTACCTAGCTCAATAGTAGTAACTGTGAGAGGGATCTTGGAGTCCTAAAGGACAATCACTTAAACATGAGCCAGCAGTGCGGTGCAGCTGCTAAAAAAGCCAGTGCAGTCCTAGGCTGCATAAACAGAGGGATAAAATCAAGGTCACATGAAGTGTTAATACCATTTTATAATGCTTTGGTAAGACCGCACTTGGAATACTGCATCCAGTTTTGGTCTCCACAATGTAAAAAAGATGTTGAGACTCTAGAAAGAAGGCAGAGAAGAGCAACAAAGATGATTAGAATGGTTGCAGGAATGAGTTTTAATGAAAAGAAGGACTAGGAGTGACACAGGGGTGGGTTCTAAATTTTTTTACTACCGGTTCTGTGGGTGTGGCTTATTTTGTGGGCATGGCTTGATGGTCATGTGACAATTCTTCAGGATTTAACAGAGATACTGGTCTACCAGGCTTTTAACTGCTTGAAGAGCTGTACCGGTCTACCCATTTATTTTTGCAGGCACCGGTCTAACACCAAACTGCCTTTTACCACTGATCAGCTGTAGGGTGGCCCTTTGAAGTCCTGCGGCAAGAGTTTAAACAGTTCTTTTCCTTATAGTCCATCAGCTGGGACTTAGCAATAGATTGGGGGTGGGGCCAAATAAAAGGTAAGAATAATGTGGGGTGGGGGGCTGGGGGGGCAGGGGGCAGGGCGGCAGAACTGGTTCGGTGATGTCATATCATCACTGCTACCGGTTCGGCAGAATCGGGCCGAACCGGGAGGAACCCACCACTGGAGTGACATGATAACAGTGTTCCAACATCTAAGGGGCTGACACAAAGAAGGGGGGGGGGGGTCAACCTATTTTCCAAAGCACCTGAAAGCAGGACAAAAAGCAATGGATAGAAACTAATCGGAGAGAGAAGCAACCTAACAGTGAGAACAATTAATCAGTGGAACGACTTTCCTCCAGAAGTTGTTGGTGCTCCAACACTAGAAGTTTTTAAGAAGAGATTGGAACAGTCATTTGTCCGAAATCGTTAGAGTTTGCAGCAATCCAACCAGCACACAAGTAAATAATTCAGCAGGATTCATGTATAAAAGAAACTTCTTTATATACAGTAATATAAAGCATGATGCATGTATACAATACCCATGCAGCAGAAGCCAGAACCAAAACTCAGAATCTAGAAACACAGAATCTATATAATCACAGAAGCAATATAATCACAGAAGCGCGCACACACACACACACACACACACACACATACACGTGTGTGTGTGTGTGTGTGTGTGTGTGTGTGTGTGTGTGTGTAAAGGTTAACCTCGCACATATGTGCTAGTCGTTCCTGACTCTAGGGGGTGGTGCTCATCTCCGTTTCAAAGCCGAAGAGCCAGCACTGTCTGAAGATGTCTCCGTGGTCATGTGACTGGCATGACTAAATGCCAAAGGCGCATGGAACGCTGTTACTTCCACCAAAGGTGGTCCCTATTTTTCTACTTGCATTTTTTACATGCTTCCAAACTGCTAGGTTGGCAGAAGCTGGGACAAGTAACAGGAGCTCACCCTGTTACGCGGCACTAGGGATTCAAACCGCTGAACTGGCAACCTTTCAATTTATATATATATATAAATCAGTCAAGCTAAACCACACCCAAGCGCCGAGATGTCTGACATGGCTCTCAGTCACCAAACAGTTCTCATTGGCTGACTTGTTGTTATGGCTATCCCAGCTCATAATTTCTTACACACTGACAGAAATGGTATAGGATTTCCTGCCTGAGCAGGGGTCCTCCAACTGCTTCCAACTCTCTGTTATTCTCTAAGGAAGGATCCTTAGGACCTCTGAACATTCCCAGGTTGTATTCCTGCTGGACTTCTTCTCACTTTGCAATGGGATGGAACCAAGACTTCTTTTTTTTTTCTTTTTTCTTTTTTGATGCTCCTTAATCACACATTCCTTTTTTCACGTTTTCCAATTTTTATCTTGGATACGCTAATATTGCTACTTCACAGCACTGCTGTGGACATGCATATTAGAAAAAAAATGAGGTTGACTTTGTTAAATGGAAAATATTTCCCAGTTTTGCTGACTTCTCTTTTCAGCATAATAGGTAATGATGAATGAGACAATAGCCTTTGCATAGCCAGTTGTCATGCTTCATGCGCTATGTTTTCACAGGTAAAAAGGTCAATGTTTGAAACGCTGGATGCAAATTTCCAACAGCCTAAAATAAAATGTATATAAAATATGACTTCAGTCATGCCAACCATAGGGAATAAGTGCAATCAATGATATTTTGCTGTGCTTAGCAACCTGCTGTGTTGTACAAATAGAAGCAATTTCCATAGACAAGAATTCTAGCATTTCCTGTTGGGTATAAATTTGCTTGATCTCCTGGATTATGTTTTTTTAAAGATCTTCTTTCCCTTTGCATAAATGCTGGTTCATTGCCTAACTGCATTTGTGGAATCATGAATATTGTTTTGAATATTTTAAATTTTTATCCATCAAGCAAAATGGATATACTTCTATTGAGAAAGACAGAGAGAAGTCAGAGAAAAGCAACCTTACCTTACATCAGGTCGTTGTTCCATCTAGCTTATTATAGCCAACCTTGATTGGCAACATCTTCTTTAGGATTTTAGGCATCCAAGTTGTCTTGAGCAAATATAGATATCTTGAATTATATACAATATAATAATTTGTGTGTGTGTGTAAAGGTATAAAGAAGAAAGAAAGGAAAGGAGAAAAGGGAAAGTGGGAATGGAATGGAAGGGAAGGGAATGTTAGGGAAGGGAAGGGAAGGGAAGGGGAAAGGAAAGGAAAGGAAAGGAAAGGAAGAGGAGGGGAGGGGAGGGGAGGGGAAGGAAAGGAAAGGAAAGGAAAGGAAAGGAAAGGGAGGGGAGGGAAAGGAAAGGAAAGGAAAGGAAAGGAAAGGAAAGGAAAGGAAAGGAAAGGAAAGGAAAGGAAAGGAAAGGAAAAGAAAAGAAAGGAAAGGAAAGGAAAGGAAAAGAAAGGAAAGGAAAGGAAAGGAAAGGAAAGTTATAAAAATGTTTCTGAAATCCATGTGGCAAACTATCCGTAGAGCAGTGTTCTATAAAATAGAATTCATTACCTCAAGATACCTCACTCTTGACAAAGAAAATGTCTTCCATTGATAGATGATGAGAGAGAGAGAGGGAGAGGGAGAGGGAGGGAGGGAGGGAGGGAGGGAGAGAGAAAGAGAGAGAAAGAGAAAGAGAAAGAGAGAGAGAGAGAGATGTCCAAGCCAATCAACCAGACATTGTCATAGTAGATAAGGAACAGAAGAAAATGGTGATGATAGATATAGCAGTGCCATGTGACAGATATCAGGAAGGTGTATGAGAAGATATATGCTACGCATACAGTGTACTGTGCAATGATATCTTTTAAATGATTGCAATATTAGCATATATCATGTTCAAATAGCAAAAGAATGCACTATAAACAAAGATTTCCCCCACTATTAGAAGGAGATCCAAAGAAATCAAGAAGAGCCTTTGACATGTGCAGTAGAAAGGGGCAGATTGCCCAGATCACACGGGTAGAGAACAAACTGACTTTAATGCTTGGTCCATCGCTGTGGACCCTCGAACATATAATTAATTACAGAAAGTGACGATGCAGCTACATGCTATACATTCAGGATAATGAATACTTTAGCCCTTCACGTGTCTGAATACATTTCCATATATTTAGAAATATAATCTCCAAAGGACAAAGCAATCATAACCTAAATCTGCATATTATTCTTTCTATGTGACATTGGGTTTTTTTCCACACCCCCTCCATTTTCAAGGCCTGTGAGCGAAGCTGCCTGCCTAAGATAAATTGGTTCCATCCCACACTTGCCAAGTTATCAAGTTTTTCCAAACAGAATTGTCTTTAACTACAAAGCAATTAGCACGCCAGAGAATGTCTAAAGCAAGATGTGTCATGTAGTTCTTCTGTGAAACTCAGTAGCTGATTATGAGCAAAAATTATTTTTCACAGACAATGGTTAAATCAAGAAACAATTCAGACTAATGCAAACACAATTCAGTTTAACAGTATCAATCCGCTATTATGGAAAATTTCCAAATATGTCTAAGGATTGATCAACCAGAGCTTTAGATTTTTCACCAAGATTTAGAAGAGGGGTTATTGGAGAGAAACAAAGTTTATTATTATTATTTTTTTATTTTTTTTAAAAAAAACCTTTCTCTCTCTGTTAATACCCGGGGTGTGTCACAAAGGCAACAAGCCAGAGAATAAGTATGAGTTCCTTTATTAGCTCCAACTTTTTCCCCAATATCTCCTTTACTCTCCGATCTGGAGAAAAACACTCTCATAAAACTGGAACAGTCGTTGGCTGAAAATATTCCAGTCCAGGCGTTATAAACAGAAAACTTCCAACTACAAATCCAACAAGGCAAGATAAGGTAATTAATCCAGGAGGGCAAGCAAGATAAGGAGTTCCAGAAGTGAAGTAGCATAGCAGTAAATCAAACCAGTTGGGAGGATGCCAGGAACTCGGACAAAGCAGTTAACACAAGAGGAACTCAGCATTTGTTCCTGACAACCGGCCCTCCCATTTGCCTCTCCTTTAAACTCCATCCCCAGGTGTGCCTTGTGAAGAAAATCAGGGCCCTTTCCTCCCTCATAAGCCATGCAACCCATGTTGCTCTCTTCTCCGTTCTTCCCTGTGTGCCCTAGGATGAAGAGGAGGTGGGCCTTGGTCTTCATCTGAACCCCCTCTCCCTTGTTCTACCTCTTCCCTGCTCTGCCCAGCCTGACTTTGCCCTTCCCCAGTTTTTTCCACAGCCAACGGAGCCACTCTTTCGCTCTCTGTCAGCTGCTCATCTTCCCCCTCAGATTCAGACTCCGATGTGGGCATGACACCCTCCCTCTTTTTCTTTCCTTTAACCAAATTGAGAAATCTGGATCTACCTGAATTGTAAAAGCTTTTGGGATTCTCTGAAATAGATCATCCATTTGTCTTTGTTATGTGTTCAATGGTGAACATATACAATATACCAGGAAACATCAGTATTATGAGTTTGCAATAGGGGAGGGGCATATCAGACATTGTGCAGCATACTGGACTAGGCCAGAAATAATTTTGGGGAGACATTTTCAAAAATGTAAGGGTAGAAATGACTGCTGTAAACATCTGCAACATCTGATTTCTAAAACAAATAATTATAGGACATTACAGTGATGCTATTAAACACTACATAGACTAAGCCTGGAATGGGAAAACTTGCCACAGCTAACTCACTATGGCAACTCTCCATGGCCAACTCACCATAGCCAACTTGCCGCAGGACAATTTAACAATTCAATTTAATTATTTAAAATCATTTAAAATATATTTTATTTTTCGTCATTCACATTTCATTTTGTTCCTCCTTTTGCATCCTTTCTTTAATGATTCTATTCCACCACATCTTTGATATTAGTGCAACTCTTGTCCTGCAATGAGTTGTTCCCACAGCAAGTTGGCCATGGCTAGTTGGCCATGGTGAGTTGGCTGTGGTGAGTTGGTGGTAGCAAGTCAGCTGCATCAAGTTGGCCATGGTCAGTTAGCCATGGCAAATTGTCATACTTTCTCACCTTTCATATCCTATGAGTATGACAGGATTCCTTGATGCAACCTTAAATTTCATCTGAGTTTGGACTGGGGTGGGTTCTAAATATTTTTACTATCGGTTCTGTGTGTGTGGCTTATTTTGTGGGTGTGACTTGATGGTCATGTGACAATTCTTTAGGATTTAGCAGAGGTACTGGTCTACCAGGCTTTTAACTGCTTGCAGAGCTGTATCGGTCTACTCATTTGTTTTTGGAGGTACCGGTCTACCCATTTGTGTTTGGAGGCATCGGTCTACTCATTCGTTTTTGGAGGCACCAGCCTACCCATTCGATTTTGGAGGCACCGATCTACTCATTTATTTTTGAAGGCACCTGTCTACCACCACACTGCCTTTTAACACTGATCAGTTGTAGGGCGGCCCTTTGAAACCCCGCAGCAAGTGTTTAAACAGTTTTTTTTCCTTCTAGCTGATCAGCTGGGACTTGGGAGGCAGCAATAGATTGGGAGTGGGGCCAAACAAAAGGTAAGAATAATGCAGGGGGGGCGGGGGGAGGCGGGATGGCCCAGTTCCCGAACAAAGAGAACTGGTTTGGTGACGTCATATCGTTACCGTAACCGGCTCGGCCAAACCGGGCCGAACCAGGAGGAACCCACCACTAGTTTGGACATGGACATCCTAATGAATTCTTAATAGCCATGATATGCCCAGGTATCATCATTTGGTAATTTTTCAACAGGTATCGTATGAACCAGGCATAGGTTCTTCTGAATGGGACAAATAGCTTTGATTCTGAATCCTTGCTTCAACCAAAACAGAAAAGTGTCAACTGTGGTTTGTGGGTCTTAAAAGACAATGCCAACTTTGTGGGGGCTCCTTCAACTGGAGCACTTCGAACTGTAATTGCAAATTTCAAGAGTGTCAATATCAGCTAAAAAACTAAAATGAGTTTAAACTCTAGCCAAAGCAGTAAAATCCACAGGTGTTGTTTTGCTATGCTAAACTGTCAGCATGAGGTTACTGGTTTTGAAAGCAACAACCACATAAATGCTGAAAAGGCCTTATTAAGCAATGCCTAGCAAGGCCTTTGGTGAAAGTGACTGGTATTCTTTTCTTCCTTTTCCTTGTCTCCATGGAGGTTTGTTTGTTTGTTTTTTGCCATCTTTGTTTCTTTGTGTTTCTTATATTGTTACTTGTTTTTAAATTGTTAACAATTTGTTTTTGTTTTTAACAATTTATAAACCACTCAGAGATGCTGGATTGGACAGCTTATAAATTTAATAAATATTTATCATTGCTAAGTAATATTATTGTATTAACCTTTAACAAAACCATCATATACACAAGGAATATTCACGGATAAGGAAGAGATAACAACATGGGAGCAACATTCAACAGAGGAGTATAAGCAGAGTTTAGAATTTTACATCCTTTAGAACAGGAGTGTCAAACTTGATTTCACTGAAGGCCACATCAGGGTTGTGTTTGACCTTGGGGGGGGATCTGGGGTGGGCGAGGCCAGGGCGGTTGTGGCCAGCTTGACATCATTCATGTCGGGGGGCGCCTGTGGTGGCCCAAGTGCTCTGCCAGCAAAAATGGACTCCCGAGCTCCGTTTTTGGCTGCGACGGCCTCCTGCAACCCTCTGCCAACAAAAATGGAGCTCAGGAGGGCCACACAAGGCCCTCTCAAACTCCGTTTTCACTGGCAGAGGCACTGTGGGCCAGTCCTTTGCTGTTTCCAAGGCAGCCCTGCGGGCCAGATCTAAGAACCCTATGGGCCGATACCGGCCCCTGAGCCTTTAAGTTTGACACCCCTGCTTTAGAATATGGTTGTACTTCTTCCTGCTAGGATGTCCCTCAGATTATTCTGACTAGTGTATAACACCTTTTCTGGTAACAGTGTATTAAAATAAGTCCTGTTTTGGTCATATTTTATGGTTTTACAAAATATAAGGGCTATAAATAACATAATACCCTATTAGTAGCTTGGATGAAACTCAAACATTTGAATAATTGCCAAGGACATTTTACCAAATATATCGCATTTAGCATACATCTATTTATCCTGTCTTCTCCAGGTATTAGGCTTGAGAGTATATGTTGTTTATAGTTATTGCCTTGCAGTTTTCAAAAGTTTATGTGAGATAGCACCAGGCTATCTATCTTGTTCTCTGCCAGGTGTCCAGCCTTGGAAAAGAACTTCTAAAGGAAAAAGATAACCCTCTTGAGCTAAACTGTGTGAGTAAATGACTAATTAAGGGAGGAGAGTTATAAAGATGTGTGGGAAAGCTAAATGTTTTAACTAGCCATACTATGGACAAGGCATCAGAAGATAAGCCATTTTATACTGGGAAAAATGGGGCATGTCACTTCAATCCCTCACCATTAAAAATTGTTCTTCTGCAATGATGGAGAAGTGACATAGGAAATGCACACAAGTCATATGGGAAGGAAATAATTGTCCGACTTCATTCATACTATCTCAATCAGGTTCTTTTTTAAAGCACTTTTAAAAGCAACAGACCAGAGTTGGTATTCAGCAGGTTCTGATCAATTCTGGAGAATCAGTAGCAGAAATTTTGAGTAGTTCGGAGAACTAGTAAATACCACCTCTGGCTGGCCCCACCCCCATTTATTCTCTGCCTCCCGAGTCTCAGCTGATCGGGAGGAAATGGGGATTTTGCAGTAACCTTCCCCTGGATTGGGGAGGAAATGGAGATTTTATAGTATCCTTCCCCTGGAGTGGGGTGGGAATGGAGATTTTACAGTATCCTTCCCCTGCAATGCCCACCAAGCCACGCCCACCAAGGCATGCCACGCCCACCAAGCCACACTCACAGAACCGGTAGTAAAAAAAAAATTAATCCCACCATAGCAACAAACAGTACTTTACTGTCAGTTAGTAAGCTGAGAAAGGTTAGAGTTTGAATGCAGAAATATAAATGTTTAAGTCTTCAGGTGCAGATCCTTTAATACGAGCCTTATTAAAGTTATTTTTCTCCCCACAGAGAATCATAGCAAACACGCAAGCAAGCAAGCAATTCCAATTTTGTAATTTATAATTATTCAGATCCCTAGGAAAGTAAAAGTGGCATGTTTGCAACCCCAAATTGTCGTAGGGTTGTGAAATTGGATTATTCACAAGCCTTTATTTTTGTTGCAAAGACAAGAAATGTACATAGTGACTTCACCTTCTTTCTGTCTCAAAGTATATTTTTGTCATGGATCACTTCCATAATTTAACTTTAATAAATTGAGTTAAGGATAAGGTGCCCAGTGCAGGCTGAACAGCCTGTTCCGCAGAATTTTTCAAGGCCCAAAGAAGGGCCTAACAAATCCAATAGCATGTCTAATGTCTTCTTCTTCTGCTTTTCTGCTGATTGGCTATAGTTTCTCTTTCTTAGGACCCATATATTTGGAAGCAAAACTTTAAAATATGGATGGGAAGATGAGTATCATAAATCGTGGATGCCATATCTTACTTCTAGATAAGTAAGGATAGGAGTAGGCCTGCTTAATACTTAAAACATACGTTCCACTTCTTTCAACTTCCACAAAAATCAAGCTTATTTCTGGATATAGATGAGGGCAAAGGAATAAAAGTTCTTCTCCTTCAAATATCCCCTTCCCCCCCAAATTCATATCTTCATATTCTATTGTTAGCATAACAACAGTGGCCACTATGTTCTATGAGGCTCTAGAAAGCTTTTAAAAAGCACCACCACAATCATAATAATAATAGCCTTGGTGGTGCAGCAGACTAAGTGCTGTTATGTAGCACTTAGCTGCCAGCTGCCTGCAATTAGTGCGAGTTCAAATGTCATCAGGCTCAAGGTTGACTCAGCCTTCCATCCTTCCGAGGTAGGTAAATTGAGGACCCGGATTGTGGGGGCAATAAGGTGACTTCGTAGAAACACCACTTATGGGGGGGCCAAAAGCCCTAATAAGCAGGTATATACAAAAGAATGAAGACTATTGCTATAAGTGCATTGTAAGCCGCCCTGAGTCTTCGGAGGAGGGCGGCATATAAATTGAACAAACAAACAAACAAACAAACAAACAAATAAATAAATAAATAAATAAGTTTATTGTCATTGTACGTGTATACATAGTATACCCATACAACGAAATTCACTTAACACCCAAAGACCAGGTCCAACACACATAACAATCCCCAAACACACTCCCACCCACCACAGTTCCCCACCCCTAAACCATCCAAACATCCACACAACAGACCAAGTAATGCTGTCCAACAGCTCACTGATGGTGGCCCTTTAGTTCATTGTTGAGTGCAATTATAGCTCTGGGATAAAAACTATTCAGAAAACATGTGGTCCAAGTTTTAATTGTTCTGTATCTTCTGCCAGAAGGCAACAGTCCAAAAAAGATTGTAAGCAGGATGGGAAGAGACTCTGAGAATGTTATGCAACTTCCTCAAACAGTGAGATTCAAAGATGTCATCCAGGGCTGGTAGCTGGAGCCCGATGATATTCTGAGCGGTTTTAAACAACAAGATAAGAAAGCCTCAGGAAACCTATCATCCTTACAATTGGAAAATTTTGAACTGAAGCTTAATGGGCATTTAAAATTGTCCATTGACCAATTGCCAGGTCAACTCCATGTAAGAATTTTCTCAACAATTCAAATGTGTAATTGCACCTCTTGCTATAGAAGTACGCATTTTGTCCCCGAAAGAAAGCAAATAATGGGAGAAATGATAGTGATGCGTAAAATTATTCCTGCTAAGCAGAAAGTACCATAAAGGAAGTAGCCTTCCGTTGAAGTTATTAAAATTATAATGGGAAAATGCATTCTTAGGCAGCACACAGTTGAACAGTTGTTACCACACACATCAATAATAGCCATCAACTTGGAAGTCTTTAAAGAGATAATACATACATTGGTGGAAATTAAGCTACTAATACCCATTATGCATGAAAACAATTTAGCTGAAGTCAGGAATATATAGCACAGATATTTTGGTACTACCTCAACAATCCCCAACATTGATCATGCTGACATTATATATATATAATGTATATAGAAAAACGTCAGTTACGATCACACAGTTTGCCCATAAGCACCAAACCGAGAACTTCAGCCAGAAGATGATGAATGTGATTTCGTCGAAACGTCGCTACTACCCTTTTAAGGATATGTTTACAATTACACGGGAAGAAACCCAAGATATTAACTGTACACACATATATACCCGTGAAAACTTACATAAACAAATATATATATATATTGTAAGTCTATGTAAGTTTTATATATATATATAAATATATATATATTTGTTTTTGTAGATTTTCACGGGTACAAGTATGCAAGTCTTGGCGTACTGGGGTGTTTTCCCGTGTAAGATTGAGATTATCTTGATGACGTTTTGCCATTATATATATGGGAATATATATATTCCCAGTGTACTTTTCACTACCTGTTGTTAGGAAATACTGTATTGTATTGAAATACTGAAAAATGTATTGAATTCATTTCCTGCATATTTTACACTTTTAAGTCATTTTATTAATTAAAAATTCTCCTCAAAAATTGACTTCCAGGAACTGGGCACGTCTAGTCTAGAGAAAAGAAAGACTAGGGGTGATATGAAAGCAGCGTTCCAATATTTGAGAGGCTACCACAAAGAAAAGGGGGTCAACCTATTTTCCAAAGCACCAGAAAGCAAGACAAGAAACAATGGATGGAAACTAATCAAGGAAAGAAGCAACCTAGAACTAAGGAGAAATTTCATGCAGTGAGAACAATTAACCAGTGCTTCCCGGAATTGTGGGTGCTGCATCATTGGAGACTTCATTATTGAAGAGTGGAAAAACACTTGTCTGAAATGATATAGGATCTCCTGCTTGAACAGGGGGTTGGACTAGAAGACCTCCAAGGTGTCCTTTCCAACTCTGTTATTCTGTTTCAGTGACACACATTTTTCTCCACAATTTCCTGGGACACAATACCTTTTTGTGTACAATTTTCCTTAAATAAAGTTGCATGAACACATTTATCTCTCTCTCTCTTTCTGGAGCTGCCACTTACATCATAATGTTTGGAAAATAATGGATTTGGAGATGCAGCCATGCTGGCTAATTGTTGAATTTTTGAAGAGAATTAGGGTGAAGGAAATCTGTCTCATATCTTTAATTCTGAATTATAAGGATTGTCTGTTTAGCCTTTCATCTGTGGCTATGTCAAAATGCACTTTCTCAAAATTCCTTTGAAGTCCTAAACTGTAGATGGCAGTAACAGCTAGCTATTAGCTATGATGCTGGCTTGTGCAAAACTAGTGCACATTAATCATACATACAGAAAATTTCACAAAGTACAACCTGAAAAAGACCTTGCTTTGCCACAATCAATCTTTATTCATTGCTAGATTAAAGTGGTTAGGTATACTTGATTGCTTTAGGTAGAAGATAAAAGTTTATAAGCAACTACATATATGTTCTCCTTCTTGGTTTGACTGTGATCTGTAGGTCTGTAGGTCTGTATCTATCTGTCTCTCTATGTCTACAGACAACTGCACACAATCATTTCACCCTTGGTTATATTTGGACCACACACAGTGTATTCATTTTAATTGCCATATGCTGACATTTTATCTTTAGTCCATGGCAAAGTACCAACTATATACCAACTGTGATAGAAGGGGGGAAAAAGCTCATCTGATACGATTAAAAGAGCATTTCTTTGTATATCCTCAACCTCTATCTACCCTGAAGCATGGAGATATGTTCTAAACTAAGAGTGAATGCCAATTATTTTTCTCTTCCCATTTTAGAATGAATTATGATTAATATGTATTAACATTCATTAAGGATTTGACAGAGTCAACTTCCCTGTGCCAGAATTTAATCCCAGAATAACAGAACCCAGGAGCAAGTACAGGATGTACAGTACTTACTTTGGCAGAAAATTGCACATTATGTTTTATATTTTTTTTCTCCTTGTTTGAACGGGGAAGAAATTCGACTACCTCATTTCAAATCAGCAGATATTCAGACCCAATAGTTCTACCTTGTTTGTGTTTGAAGGTCTGGCATTACGATTACTTGGGAAATCAGATTCTGTTTACATCTCTTTCTATACTTACATTTTTCCCCCCTATGCTTAACCAGTACAAGCCACCATTAGGGTCAATCATACAATATATTAAACTACATAACATAGTTCACAAACCAGAAAACATTGCTGTTGCACTTAAGGCTGAGTTCCCCAACCTTTCCGGCTTTGCGGATTATTTATTATTTATTAGTTTGATTTATATGCCGCCCTTCTCCGGAGACTCAGGGCAGCTTACAATGCTTTTAAGCAATAGCCTTCATACTTTTGTATATACCTGCTTAGTAGGGCTTTTGCCCCCCTCAAGCGGTGTTCTATTTTATACAAAGTCAGCTTATTGCCCCCACAAATTGGGTCCTCATTTTACGTACCTCGAAAGGATGGAAGGCTGAGTCAACCTTGAGCCTGGTGAGAATTGAACTCGCAGTAATTGCAGGCAGCTGGCAGCTAAATACTACTTTAACAGTAGTTCAGTCCACTGCACCACCAGGCTCCTTAGTTGGGATTAGCTGGGGAAGGAGGAAGAGGGGATGGTTTCAGCAGTGGGCAAGCACCCACACAACTCCATTTGCCTGAGTGGCAGGTACACATGTCCTCTGCTCATGCAAATGGAGCACATATGCTTGCCAACTGCTTGCAAAAGTGGAAATGTGCACATGCTCACCCACAACTTCTGCGGCCTCGTTCAAAATGGCTCAAGTGGGCTGCAGCCTGTGGGTTGGGGACCCCTGACTTAAGGGAACAACTAATGGCCTGAGCAAGCATTGTAGCACTGAGGAACTTAAATAATGTCGATGTGTTTCAGGGGAATAGAAAATGTTCCACGTGAGCTATTCTGAACTCATCAGATGAAAAGAAGGGACCAAGTATTTTAAAAATAACCAAATGCCACCTGATCATTTTTAAAATATTTGGTCCTTTCTAACAATGGGGTATAAGTGTGTACTTAGCACACTTAAACAAAGTATTAAAGATGTGGAAATCCAACAAGTTCGGACTAAAGGTAAAGATTCCCCTCGCACATATGTGCTAGTCGTTTCCGACTCTAGGGGGCAGTGCTCATCTCCATTTCAAAGCCGAAGAGCCAGTGCTGTCCAAAGATGTATCTGTGGTCATGTGGCCAGCATGACTAAATGCCAAAGGCGCACATAATGCTGTTACCTTCCCACCAAATGTGGTCCCTATTTTTCTACTTGCATTTTTTACGTGCTTTCGAACTGCTAGGTTGGTAGAAGCTGGGACAAGTCACAGGACCTCACCCCGTTACGCAGCATTAGGGATTCGAACCGCTGAACTGCCAATCTTTTGATCGAAAAACTCAACATCTTAGCCACTGAGCCACCACATCCCTTTGTATATCTAAAAGCCAAAGATTTTTAAATAGCCATCCAGATTTGATTGTGGGTGATTATCAATAGAGTGAACTCATATGATTCATGAAAAGGTATCTTTTGACCCAGCTTTTGATTGCATCCCTATCTATTTCCCAACTTCATCCAGATATTTCTGGAGAGAAAGAGTGTAATATATCTCCCACTAGTGTGATTATCAGAAGAAGGGATCCATCTGTCTAAGATCCCTTGTTGAGATGGGAACATATTATTTGTTTTCCCTATCCTTCTTCCTACCATTGGTGTTCTATAAGGCTAGTTGCAAAATTTGGTGTAGAACAGGGGTGTCAAACTCAATTTCATTGAGGGCCACATCAGGATTGTGTTTGACCTTGGGAGGGCCAGGGGGCGTGGCCAGGATTGGCATGGCCAGCTTGACGTAACTCGTGTTGGGGGATCCCTGTGGTGGCCCGAGCGCTCTGCCAGAGAAAATGGGCTCCTAAGCTCCATTTTCGGCTGTGATGGTCTCCTGAAACCCTCTGCCAGTGCTCTGGCTGGTGTCAGCTTTGATAGCATCCAGCAACTGTGTTCATTAGTGGCCTGGTTTCCTTTTACTACTAACTTTTCCAAACATAATTGCTTTCTCCAGTGAATTGGTCCACATGATGTATAAGAGAAGTAAATCCAGGAAAACGTCGAATCTATTGATATTAAATTCCCTTGTTTTCCATAGAAGAAATTAGGGAAAACCTTAATAATACTGAATATGTTCTTTTTAGATCCCATTTTCTTCATAAAGTTTAGCAAAGGAATCTGCCACATATTCTCTTTGCCACATCTTCTCTTTCTTTAGATTGTCCTGCTAATGTAATGTGTGTGTGTTTCTATCCATTTTGTCTATTTATTTAGCCCCTCACCATAAATCTCAAATGGAGACCTCAGATTTCCCTTCCCCGAAGTAGGGAGGAAGGAGCTGAGATCAAATGATTATGCCAGGGAATTTTCTTTGCAAATGTCGTTTCAGCTGTAGGATAGCAGGCTGATTTAATGAATACTGAATTTAAAGAGAAGTCAGAATGAAACTACTGCTTCTGCTGAAGAAGAGTTAGATCAATTGACCCTTTAAGTATGCCCTGCTTAGGATATTTCTCATATCTTTTATTCTTTCCATTGAAATTTTAATTATTTTATTCTTCTGTTCATCTATCCAGGAAATGCAATTCCACATGACCAGTGGTGTAACAACTGGTTTGCTGCACGTGTGCATGCAGTCCATTAGAAAACACCATTAAAAGTAGAGCTAAAAGCACTAAAAACAGCTGATGCGTGGCAATCCGCTCTGCCACACCTATCAGCTGGGTTTCAAATGAACGAACTAAAGGTAGGTATAGTGCAGGGGTGAATGAGTAGGCCCAGCTGACAATCAGAGCGAACTGGTTCACTCTCAGCTGATCGTCGGAGCAACCGGCTCGCCGAATCAGACCAAATAGGCTGAATCCTACCCCTGCACATGACTGACTATAAGAAAAAAAGGAACAAGATAATCTCATATAGATTCAGCAAGGAAGAAATTTATACATAACCATCATCACCTGGAAAGCACCAGGCTACCAGTACAATTTGATAATAGAAAGATCATGTAGCACAACAAGATGGACCCACAACTATTCATGCTGTCACATTCTGTACACATTCTCCCACAGAGAAGAGGAGATTGAGTTATTCTCCAAAGCAGCAGAGGACAGGTCAAGATGTAATGGGTAGAAGCTTGTTAAACAGAGATCCAATCTAGAAGTAAGGAGAAATTTTCTGACGGTGAGAACAATTTTTCAATACAATGGCTTGCCTCTCCGAGTTGTGGTTGCTCCATCACTGGAGGTTTTCAAAAATGCAATAGACAACCACTGGACTGGGATGGTATAAGCCTTCTTCCTATCATTTCTATGGACCAGCTGCAGGTCCCAAGTCATCTTCAAGTGCAGCCCCATCTAGCAATAGCGCTTAGACTTATATAGACTTTACAGCCCTCTCTAAGTGGTTTACAGTGTCAACATATTGCTCCCAACAATCTGGGCCCTCATTTCACTAACTTCAGAAGGATGGAAGGCTGAGTCAACCTTGAACAATTCAGAATCGAACTTCTAGACTGAGCAGTGAGTTCACCTGCAGTACTTCATTCTAACCACTATGCCATCACGGCTCTTATATAGAGTGTGTATGTATGTATGTATGTATGTATGTATGTATGTATGTATGTATGTATGCATGTATGTGTGTGTGTATATATATATATATATATATATACATTTTCCTCTAGCCAAGGTTTTTCTGCAGCCCTAGCTCAATAGAATCACATCCACTCGATTCTGGGCTTTTTTCTTTTCTGGCAGCCAGCAAGTTCCTGCTGCCAGGTGAGAGACTTATATAGATCTATTTCTAGCTCGTTAGCCTTCATCAGTAAGCCGCACCCACATCTCATGTATCCTCCCTGTAAAGGTATAGCATCTATTTTCTTACTTCTTTGTAGGATTTATGTGTGTTTTTCCTCTAGCTAGGTTTTTCCTACGTAACCAAGGTTTTTCTGCAGCCGTAGCTCAGTAGAATCACATCCACTCGATGAAGGTTAACGAGCTAGAAATAGATCTATATAAGTCTCTCACCTGGCAGCAGGAACTTGCTGGCTGCCAGAAAAGAAAAAAGCCCAGAACTGAGTGGAAGTGATTCTACTGAGCTAGGGCTGCAGAAAAACCTTGGTTACGTAGGAAAAACCTGGCTAGAGGAAAAACACACATAAATCCTATGAAGAAGTAAATATATATATATATATATATATAAAGAGAGAGAGACAGAGAGAGAGAGAGACAGAGAGAGACAAGCTTATATTGAGAGTATGTTGCAATAGTCCAAACAAAGACTGGCTAAGCTTTGACTGTGAAAATGGCTTCTCAATCCAGGAGACATGAGTTAAAAGACTGGCTTAAAACTGGCTTTAGGGTAAGATGAAAATAATGTTAGAAACAGAGGTGGGATTCAGCCAGTTCGGAAAAACCGGTAGTGGCGACCGGTCAGGCGCAATCCCATCCTATGTTGCTGTGCTTTTGACATCGCACGCATGTGCAGACATCGTGCACGAGTGAATTGACATGTTGTTTGACATCATACGAATGCACAGATGGCACACACTCACATTTCCGGTGCTGGGTGAACCGGTTAATACAGTATGTGAAGCCCACTTCTGGTTAGAAAGCGGTACTTAACATAAAGAGTAATGGGAGCTCGGAACCAACTTCCAGTAGTAACTGTATCATCAGTAACATCATCATACTGTATCAGCAGGAACCAATCATCAGCAACTGAATTTAAACAGGATCGAGAAAAAACACATGTCTACCCTCCCACCGTTTTTAAAATAAATAAATAAATAATTAAAAAAGCAAATCAAATAAATCAATCAAAAAGAAAACAAAAACCATAAACTCAAAGGGAAGACTTTGATGGACCACTGGGTCTTTTTCCGACGTTAGGTTTTCTTTTTTTCATACTTCTGTGTTTCTTACCTGTTAGCCAAGACCAAAACAAACTCATTGCAAAAACGCAGAGATAAGATGTTCATAGTCTGCCTTCTTCCAGCTGGTGATTGGGCTGTTTAATGGACATGAATTGCACACAGCAGGATTGCAAGTGTATCCACCAGACTAAAGGGACATTTTAAATTCCATCAACTCCAAACAAAGGGCAATACTCTAGCCACTAAAAACAACAGGTGGAAGCTTCACTTTTCCCTGGTGAAGCGCACAACCTGCTGATTGAGCTGCAATTGTAATTAACCTTGATCTAAGCATAAATATGCATCTGATTGTTTTCTGTGTTCATGCACCATCAGTGGCCTGTTGGACTAAGACACTGCCTAGTTAAGCTTCATTTCCTTCTCCATCAAAATATAAAAAGGAGGTAGCAGAAGCAACGGGATGTAGGTTTGTCAGCAAAAGCCAGTAAATGATGCATATAAAAGGCAAACAAATGTAGAAAATGAGTATTTTGTTTTATGAACTTATTGCTTAGCCACTGCACTTCAAAATTTTCTCCTATCGCCTTTTTTTTTTCCAAGTCCCATTTCCTCCTAATCAAAACAGAAAATACTGTACAATAGGCTGCATTAAAAAAAAAATTAAATTAAAAAATACCTTGACGTTAATTTATTGCAAACCAGAAACATTAGAGCAGCGTGTAATTTAATCTTCCTTTTAGTTTTCCTTATCAAGTGATTAAGCTGAGGATAACTCTGTTCATTTTCTCAATTAATAACCGACAATTTTTGCTTCTACAGCATCGGTAAAACAATGAAGGCATACCACAGCTTCCAGAAAGGACAAAAGCTCAACAGAAAAGCTAAAAACAAATATAATGCTCTATCCAAAAATATTGTTGGAACTCTGAGAAGAATTCAACTTTGTTCTTTTTTTTTTTTAATCTTTAATAGGGCTCAGTGATAAGAGTTGTTAAAGTATTTTGCTATGAATTCTGTTGAGAACAGATTGGCAGGAACAGAGTCTGCTTCCAGAGACAGGCAGTTTCTAGTCAATAGTTAATCTGATTGGCATTCTTGATTGTTCCCCTAAAATAAATTTTTAGCAAATTTGGTAAAAAGGTAAAGGAATTCCTGCAGATTTTATTCTGTTAATCATTGCCGATTATAAGAGGCAGTACTCATCTGTTTCAGGGCCATTGAGCCAACACTGTCTGAAGACATTTCCATAGTCATGTGGCCAGCATGACATTAGAGAGTGCTATTACCTTCCCACTGAAGTGGTACCTATTTTTCTACTTGCATTATCAAACTGCTAGGTTGGCAGTACGGGAACTCACCCAATCACCTGGTGCTCGGATCTCAAACCTGGGCTGCCAGCTTTCCAGCCAACAAGCCCAGTGTCTTAACCACTGAAACATCACACCACCCTTAGCAAATCTGGTGGACCTTTTTTAAAAAAAAAAAAAAAAGACGAGATGAGCAGAAGAAGCTTTCATTCTCCAATGTTTCTTTCTCTGGTGTTTTTGTGTGTGTTCATCCTTTCATTATCCCAGGAAGCCCTGTACATAGAACTGCTTTTCTTTGCTCTGGTCTTGATGCTTTTTCTAAAAAGTGCCAGGTTCTTAAAGGTTAACAGATATTAAAAAAAAAAAAGTTGTCCTCTGTCTGCATTTAATAAATAAAATTCATAGCCATCCTTTCCCATTTGCCATCAAACCTGGAAAATATTTCTTCCTTTTTTTTTTTATTTAAAGAACCAGATTGCAAAACTGCCCTGTCAAAATATATTATGGTGGATTTGCACATCTCTAACGAAGTCAGCCAGAATGATTAATTTCCTTTTATTATTAGAGTTGAATTATGCCATCTGTACCATTCATGGTAAACCCACTTCTGGCCAAGATTACAAAGTGCTTGATTTACATTGAGCTTGTCTGCCTGTGGTACATGCCAGGAAGGAGAAATAAATAATTTCTCCATTTTATACGATTAGTATTAATCCAGATTGCTATGAATTGTCTGTTCACAATAATACAGACATGGAAATTAGAAGCAAATCACTCTGCATGTTAGAAGCAGAATATTTTCTTAGAATGTGAGGAATGGCTATGGAATGATATTTATTTCTCCAATAAAAGAGAATATTGGTAGCTCAGGGTTGAACTATGGAGTCCTTAGTGCTCTCTGATCTTGGTTATTTGCATATTGATGTTTCATTACCCTACTAGGTAACCACTTCAGTGCTAGTGAGAATGGGGTTGGTCCAGTGGTGGGTTGCTACCGGTTCGCCCCGGATCAGGCAAACTGGTAGCGGTGGCGGGAGGTTCTGCCCATCCACCCAGATGTCGCTGCACATACACAGAAGCATCACATGTACGTGCGCCCATGAGCGAACCGGTAGTGACGGGATTTGAAACCCACTACTGGTATGGTTCCTGTTTACTGTATATGCAATAGTTTGCCCTGCCAGTTTCTCCTTGATTAGAAAGCAATTCCATACCCTAGTAGAACTTCCTAGGAGAAAACCATGCCTTCCCACCAACACTGGCAGGGCAAGCTATTCTATTTAAGCAGGCAGAAAACTCACTAGCAGTGATAATGGTACCTAGTTAGGTAATGAAAGGTTTGCGAGCAAACAACCAAGCACATTTATTTCTCATCCAACCCCAAGGAAGAAAAATGTCCCTGTGTTTGTGTGGCATGAAGTACAAGCATTATTGAAATAACAGTTGTCTTTTGAAGCCAAGGAGTTATGGTGACTGATTGCCTTTCCACCAGTATTTTAGACTGACCAAAATGGTTGGGATTTTTTTTTTCCATGCCAGAAAAATATACTCTGTGAGAAGGGGACATAGGTAGGTCACTGATAAAGATAAATATAATGTGAAAATGATTTGGGGGGTTTGGAGAGGGGAAGGCAAAAATTATGGCTGCGTGGAAGCAACCAGAAAGAAACAGAAAGAGTGGAGCTGTGACATTTGGTATCACTATTGAAGGGTGATGGGATAATTGATCTTCTGCTTTTGTTCTTACTCTATTTCTGCATTTATTCATAAATCAAATATTACCTAATGCCAGTGATTTATTTCTTATATGGAAACTAACCTCAACTAATCCATGGTCCTGGAATTTCACAAGGCAACATATGTTTCATAGTTTTGAACTAGGATTAAGTACGCAATATTCATGTCTACACTTGATTACTGTAACTCCTGATGGTGATTTGAATTGGTCAATGGGATTGATTTCCTTTGCTACACCTTTTTTTAAGGACTCTGTGTGCCTCGTGAGTGAAATCTACTTACCTTCCCTACCGGTTTGGAAGTGCACGTATGCCATTGTCATGTTAAAACCAGGAAGTAACGACGTCTGGGTGGGCGGGAGGAGCCTCGCACTGCCGTCGCTATCGGTTCGTCAAACCACGTGCTGCCACTGCTACTGATTCGCTTGAACCGGAGCGAACCGGTAGCATTTCACTCCTGGTGTGCCTCCAATTCAATACTTGCTGCAAAGTCAGATGATCTAAGTGCAGACTAATAAATTTCTGAGGCTGTCCAGGTTCTTTGTTGTGGATTTATGGGGGATTCTTTAATTAGGGATTAAGGAAGGTATTTCATACAAAGTGCGAGCTTTTTTTCCCCGAGCTTCATGTTTTTGCTCTAAAATGGAATTTAACAAGGTGTCCATCAACCATTTCCTTCTTCCTCCTTCATTTGCAACAACCTTTTTATGGGTAATCAGCTGCTTAAGTCAAGGCTGTAGAATATCTAAGGCATGTTCACAGCTGGGATCCGAAAGCACTAAGAATAGACTGGGTGAGATCAATTGGATATATTTGGTGGGCCTCACATGAATCGAAAATAACCCTGGGACTCCAATCCTTTCCATCCCATCCATTATAAAATGTAATAAGTTGAATTCAGGTTTCAGTGATCTAAAGGTTTAAAGCAGGCTGATGTAAAGACTGCTTAGCCAACTGCTCTCAGGAGACTGAAAGGCTGGCAAAGCATTCTGTGAAATGATATATAAAAAAAAATCTGCTAGAATATTAACTCTGCTATCATATGAACGCCTGCATCCTACTACATTTCTCGGAAGCCCTCCTATTGATTGGATGAAAAGCAATAATACATCTTTCTGGGATGAAAATTGCTCAGAGGAGAGTCCCCGTCACGAGCAGAATTTGCACACATCCAGCAGCAAGCTGGAAATGATTTATTCAACCAACATCGGTTGATCTGATCTGTGGGATTTGGCATAATTAACATACCTACTTTGATTCAAAGGACAGCTGGGGTATCTTTATCTCTCACTCTTTTGAAGAACACAGCTTGCTGAGCATTACATATACATATATTATGAACCGCTTATATCACTTCAAAAGTTGTAATTCTTTTTCTATTTTTTTTCCAGAGAGGAGGTTTTTCTTCCATGTAAACTGAGGTTGAGGGAAATACTTTAAGTAGAAAGTTTGCGACAGGAGAGAGGAATTCACCTCATAACCCCTCCCTGCCCTCCCACACACACCCCACTCCCAATTTTCTCTCCCAGGTTTATTTCAGCCTTGGACATCCATGAGTTGAAAGGAATTAGGAGAAGGAAAAAAAAACAGCAGTTAGACCAAAAGCATTGGTTCTGTTGTGACCCGTCAGTGGCCAGCAGATCTGGCAGCAGATTCGGACAGTGAGGAGGTTGGGGAGGAACATGGGCCAGTCCTGGAGTCTGGGGAAGGCTCTGATGAGGGCTCTGTGTCAGAGACAGAGAGGGGGCCAAAGCCATATGCCAGCTCTCAGCTGTCTTCAGAGTCAGACATCAGTGAGGCAGATGAACAGCTGGAGCCTGTTCCCAATGTGTCCATGAGAAGAGTTCCTAGACAAAGGGAACAACTAAATAACAGAGGTCGACTTGGGAGTAAGGCCAGATGTTGAATGGCCCCTCCCAGAGGAAATAAAAGAGGAGCGAAAGGGGAGTGGAGTTTGCAGGAGACAATTCATTCGCTAATTGGTTCATGACTCTCGGAGACTCCTTGCCAAGTTCTGCAGATATCGGCCTGTCAGCTCTTCAAGCCAGATAAGGTCTGTGACCTTAAATCCTCCTCTGAAAGACTTTGCCGGTTGTGAATGAGCAGAATTCACAGGAAATTAATAAAAGGGCTAGGAGTTTGTTTCATGTTCTTGGGAAGCCTCGGTCAGAAGAGGTTCCAGAAAAAAAAGTTTTCCTGGAGTAAGTGATTCTGTCACAGATCTGCACAGGAAAACCTGGGTCATGGTTAGCACTTGGAAATACATACATACATACATACATACATACATACATACATACATACATATGTAGGTCTTTGTTTATTCGGGTTTTCTCCCGTGTAAAATTGGAGGTTTCTTGGCAACGTTTCGACGAAGTCTCATTTGTCATCTTCAGGCTGGTGTTCTCGGCTTCGTGCTTCTAGGAGCAATGTGTGTGATCGCAGCTGTTTCTTCCTTTTAACTGCCAGTGGGGGTGTGAACTGATTGGGTGGGAGCTTGGCTGTGTTCTGATTGGGCGGAGGTGTGTTCTGATTGGTTGGGGGTTTGGCTGTGCTCTGATTGGATGGGGGGTTGGCTGTGCTCTGATTGGATGGGTGTCCGCCCAATCAGAACACAGCCAAGCTCCCACCCAATCAGTTCACACCCCCACTGGCAGTTAAAAGGAAGAAACAGCTGCGATCACACACATTGCTCCTAGAAGCACGAAGCCAAGAACACCAGCCTGAAGATGACGAATGAGACTTCGTTGAAACGTTGCCAAGAAACCTCCAATTTTATGTGGGAGAAAACCCGAATAACCAAAGACCTACATACAAACACCCGCGAAAACCTCCGAAAACACACACACACACACACACACACACACACACACATATCTATATATCTATATATATCTATATATCTATATATCTATATATCTATATATCTATATATCTATATATCTATATATCTATATATCTATGTTTGATATATATATATATATATATATATATATTTGATAGGACTATGCCAAGGATATTGGTTTGTCCATCCCAGCCTAATAATAATAATAATAAAACACTTCAATTTCTACATGGCAGAACTGAACCAATGTGAAGCTATGGTAAGTGCACAGAAAGTAATAGACCAATTCCTCACTGTTCTACTTGTCTCTGTACTCCAAAAGGAAATGTCCTACTAGGTTCAACAATCTGCTAATTAAATCTTTTGAATGATGCCTAGTTTCTGCAAATAAACTGGCTGGATCGTGAGCCTGGCACATTTAATACATGCTGGCCACTAAAAAGGAGTTGAAAGAAGAAGAAGGAAGAACAACATTGACAATCCTGGAGGAGAAAAAAAACAGTGCTGGTGCTATTGGCAGTTTAACTAAAAAGGAGCTACTAAAAAAGAAATGGGTGAAGAAAGAAGACCGAGAATATTCCTTAAAAACTACTTAAATACAATATTTAAACATTCAAACTCTTTCTCTTAGTATAATTAATATACCCTGTTTTCCCGAAAATAAGACATCCCCTGATAATAAACTCAATCAGGCTTTTGAGCGCATGAGCTAAAATAAGCTGCCCCCTGAAAATAAGCCCTCCCCGAAAATATTTAAACGCAAAGATGGAAATCAGGTAATACACCAAGAGGAGCCGCATCTTGCTCCATGTGCCCCAAAACAATAAGACCACCCCAAAAATAAGCCCAAGAGCTTATTTCGGGGTTCAAGAAAATATAAGACAGGGTCTTATTTTCGGGGATACAAGGTAGTATAATTTTTAAAGGATGCTTTACCTTCCACAGTGTTAAAATACATACAGACTGAACACAAACCTAGCTTGTAGAAGATAATTCAAAACCTTGGGTATTTCTCCACATATAATTGTTGCTACCCAGAAATTGAACTGTACAGGATATCTCTCTCTCTCTCTCTCTCTCTCTCTCTCTCTCTCTCTCTCTCTCTCTCTCTCTCTGTGTGTGTGTGTGTGTGTGTGTGTGTGAGAGAGAGAGAGAGAGAGAGAGAGAGAGAGGGAGGGAGGGAGGGAGGGAGGAGAGAGAGAGAGAGAGAGAGAGAGAGAGAGAGAGAGAGAGAGAGAGAGAGAGAGAGAGAGAGAGAGAGAGATCTTCGCATGTGACCACAAAGCCAGGTTTAAGTGAACATTTTAGCCTCAAAATGTCTCTTGCTTCCTTCAGAACATTCTGTGTAACTTATACCTAATGTTCCCATGGAAATAACCCTTTCTTAATGGAAAAGGGCTTTACTCTATAGCAAGCTCTCTTCATCATTCTGCAGTCATTTCTTCTCTATATGTCAGGGTTGAAAGTATGTTGGGAGCAAGATTCTTTTCACAATCCCAACCCTGTAGAATTTATAAATGGAGTGGGTTTGTGAATGCTGTGCAACTATATGTGCTTACAAACTTCCCTGCATCTGGGAACACTGATAAAATTCCAGAATCTGCTGAGATTTCGGGCATATGGGTAACCTTGGAATGTGACCCAAATAGACAAAGCAATTCATTGGGAAGGGTTTCATAAAGCAAACTGTTCTGTCCCCGTCTCCACACACACACACACACACACACAGCCAGCCGAGGGTTAAAGGAAGCACTTGGCACGCACACAGTTTGTTATCAGAAACTTGGCAGCAAGATGAGCACCGACTGCCAAGTGCTTTTACTTCAATAAACGGGAGTATCCCTTCACCATATAAACAGAAATACACATAGTTTGCAAATAGTCCAGTTCAAAACAAGAAACCTTCGGCAGATTTAGGAGTTGTTCAAAGTGACTAGCCAGAGTTAGTTTTTGTCCGTCACAGAGTCTTAAATGGCCACCACACTCTCTTATATAGTCTCTGGGGTGTGGTCCAGTGACTCAGCCTAATCCCTGGCACGCCTCCTCAACTGCTGCAACCGTTTATCATGCCTTCGTTGGCGTGGATCCAGGAACGACAGATCGCCTCCATCGCTATCATCGGAGACACCTGGCTCCTGGCTAATCTCCTCTTCCTCGGCTGGCACCTGAGGCAGTGCCAGAGAGGAGGGGCCTGGAGAGGGAGGCCTGGCCGACTCCTCTCCTTCATGTTTGGAGCCTTCTCCCTCCGATAGGATAGACTCGGAGGACGGAGCCACAACACAAGCAGGCACATAATCCAGAGGTGGGTTTCAGCAGGTTCTGACCAGTTCTGGAGAACCGGTGGCTGAAATTTTGAGTAGTTTGGAGAACCGGTAGTAAAATTTCTGACTGGCCCCACCCCCATCTATTCTTTGCCTCCCAAATCCCATCTGATTGGGAGGAAATGGGGATTTTGCACTAACCTTCCCCTGGATTGGGGAGGGAATGGAGATTTTACAGTATCTCTCCCCTGCTACGCCCACCAAGCCACGCCCACCAAGCCATGCCCACCAAGCCACGCCACGCCCACCAGGCCACATCCACAGAACCAGTAGTAAATATTTTTGAAACCCACCACTCACATAATGGTAATATCATAGATAGTTTAACTGGCCGCAGTTCTTGTGTAATTTTGGCTGCATTCATTCTCCCTTGCCTGCCAAGTGGCAGCCAACTAATAAAAGACATCTTAGATATTTCTCCATCTATCACTGCAGCCCTTGATCATCTTCTGAAATGTTGATTCTCGATTGCATGGTTCAGTTCCAGCACTGATACAAAACAGATAGGGGTGCATCATAAATGGGAAATTGATGTATTCTGGAAGCAAGTACAACTCCCAATCATTGTTGTCTCCCCCCTCGCCACAGCCAGGTTCACTATTTGCTTCAGTGGTAGGTTTCAAAATTTTTTACTACCGGTTCTGTGGGTGTGGCTTGGTGGGCGTGGCATTGCTTGGTGGGCGTGGCTTGGTGGGCATGGAAGGGAAAGGATACTGTAAAATCTCCATTCCCTCCCCAATCCAGGGGAAGGATACTGCAAAATCCCCATTTTCTCCTGATCAGCTGGGACTTGGGAGGCAGGGAATAGATGGGGCCAGTCAGAATTTTTACTACCGGTTCTCCAAACTACTCAAAATTTCTGCTACCGGTTCTCAAGAACTGGTCAGAACCTGCTGAAACCTGCCTCTGATTTGCTTGAATCAAAAGACTCACCATGTCAGTTGTGAGAAATGGTGTTTTGCCAAGTGGATGGAGTTGCCAGTTAAGACACACCCATGTGCAGCAATGGTTCACTAAATAAAGACAAAGCCCTCGGACTAAACAAACTAGAGGAATTGAAACAAGAATAAAATAAAATAACTGAGCATCAAGTACAGCCCAAAAGTAATAGAAAAGAGTTGCCCGTACTGAAGCATGTTGTTTCTGATAACAAAAGATGCCAATACTGTAATATCAAATATAAGCACCAGTTCACTGCAAGAAACAAACTAACTAATGTATGGCATTATAACTGAATACATGGAATGCAAAATCAAGAAACAAACAAACAAACAAACAAAGCCAAACAGTGTACTACCAAAATGGAAGATCAGGCCGGAAAATTAGATTGCATGCTAAAATCAGATGTAAGCAACCTAGGACAAATGAAAGAAAAGAAGCTGAAGAATAAGAAGATCAAAGAATACCTGATCAAACAATATTACCTAGAGACAAGGAAGATCAAGGAAGCCCCGGAAATAATAAAGAGCAAATAACAGATACAGCAAGAACAAAGAAAATCAGCAGGTACAAAGGTTGAGTTACACACTATAGGCAGAATTTTCCATTTCAGTTGAATCAGAAACATTTCTTTTGAATCCATCAGTTGACAGACTGCAACAAACCAGCAAACTTTGGATAAAGAAGAAACAGTGTAGTTTTGGAACAACTTCCCTGAACCCCCCTTCCCCCCAAAATACAATAGGAATGCATCTTGGATACAAGGAGTAGAGGAAGACAAAAAAGAAACTGAAATTTTTAAAAAAACTTGTAATGACAAAAAAATGGTGGCGAAAAGAGCAAAGAAGATAAAGAATTAGTCAGGGCCAGGTGAAGATACTGTTTGGTTGAAACATCTGACTGGTCCACTTTGATTTATATGCCACCCTTCTCTGGAGACTCAGGGCGGCTTACAATGCGTTAAGCAATAACCTTCATTCTTTTATATATTTATACAAAGTCAGCTTATTGCCCCCACAAACTGGGTCCTCAATTTACCTACTTTAGAAAGGATGGAAGGCTGAGTCAACCTTAAGGCTGGTGAGATTCGAACTTACAGTAATTGCAGACAGCTGGTGTTAATCACAATGCTTTTAGTCTGCTGAACAACTAGGCCCTTAACTTGCTGATCTTATTTTCCTAAAATTATTATTAGCAAGCTGTTATTATCATTAGGCCCACAGATTGTTTTAGGAAAACGATGCACTAGAACAGGGATGTCAAACTCGCGTCGTTACAGTGGCATCACAAGTAGCAGTAAATGTGTCCCAGAAAAGAAAGCAAGTTAGAAAATAAAATAAGTTACTCTTATCCCATCCATTTTGGCCAATAGCTAAAGAGTTCACATTTTCATTCCTCAAAAACAGGTAGCAGCTTTTGAAAGCTGTAAGCCTGGCATGTGAAAACTGTAGATGAAATTTCTAGCTTTGCTTTAAGACTCTGCACTAATGTGCTTCATATTTTTTTTCTTCCTAAAAATGCATTTATCACTAGGCCGATATTAATCAGCCATATGTGAACAACACAAGAGTTCATCTGATCAGCAATCAACCAAAATCTACCCTTTGGCTCCACAGCAATAACTGTAACAGAGTCAGAATAAGTGTAAAATTCATATTGTCCTCTCTCTTTGTCCCACTGTGTCTCTCTCTCTGTCGGTCTGTCTCTCTGTATCTCTCTCTTTGTATCTCTCTGTATCTCTCTCTCTGTATCTCTCTCTCTCTCTCTCTCTGTATCTCTCTCTCTGTACCTCTCCTCTCTCTCTCTCTCTGTGTATATATCTCTCTCTGTATCTCTCTCTCTCTCTCTCTCTGTATCTCGTATCTCTCTCTCTCTCTCTCTGTATCTCTCTCTCTCTCTGTATCTCTCTTTCGCTCTGTATCTCTCTCTCTCTGTATCTTTCTATCTCTCTCTCTGTCTCTCTCTCTCTCTCTCTCTTTATCTCTTTCTCTTTCTCTGTATCTCTCTCTTCCCCCCCAACACTTTCAAAATGGGAGGATGGAGGGAGGTTTGAAAGAGAAGTCAAAGAGGCCCTCTGTTCTTCTGAAATTCTACATTCTACAATTGTATGGTCACCATGCTCCATCCACACTGTTCAGTTAAGAACTTTAGGGCTTATATAACAGTGAATCTGAAGGATGGCAAGGATGCAACTGATTGTGCAATCTATCATCCGATTTCCTTGCTAAATGTCAATATAAAACTATTGACCATGACCCTGGGCACATAGATTACAAATGGTTTTATCTTTGTTCATCCATTTTTTTAAAAAAGGTCATCAAGCATCTGACAGTATTAGATTTCTGCCTGACATCTCAGATATATATTTTGAAAAATTGAAATCAGCGGAGATGGTTTTGTTGGCTAGTCAAAGGCCCTTTTCATGGTGCAGTGAAAATTTCTGTAACTGGTCTTGCCTAAATATGAATGGTCATTTTTTAAATGAATTGGATCGATAGGTTGCATTCTGTTCTTTGGCTTATTGCAGATGAAACATCAGTCAAAATATCTTACAGAAAATTATTTATTTAGGCATCATTTGCTTGTTTGATAAGATATTGTGCCAATACTTTGAAATTAGTCAGTAAAGGGGAAAACAACATCACATATATTCTCACTTGTTTTAATATTTACAAATCTGTATTAATTCGGGTTTCAAATATTACTTGAGTTCTTCTAAATATCCAAGAAGTTGTTCCAATAATTTTTTCCATTTATAGCAATAGCACTTAGACTTATATAACGCTTTACAGTGCTCTCTAAGCAGTTTTACAGAGTCAGCATATTGCCCCCAACAATTTGGGTCAACCTTGAGCCTGGTGAGATTTGAACTGCCAAATTGCAGGCAGCCAGCAGTCAGCAGAAGTAGCCTGCAGTACTGCACTTTAACCACTGTGCCACCAAGGCTCATTTATAACCATAGATGAATCAAATGCATCTTAGATTTATCTCAGATAAAAATCAACATAAATATATGTATATTTATTTAGAACAATTAACCCTAACATTATTTCAAATTGATTGGTTAGATATTGGGTTTGTTTTGAATGGAAAAGACATTTCTAATGATTTCCTGTATTTGGACGCATGCTTTTTAATATGGATGAGGGATTGGATAGTCTTAAGAAATAAGAGAATGTTAGGATCGGAAGGTCAAAATCTAAGATTTGGGTGTCATGGTTTAGATGGCTATGGAGATTCCCAATTACCCAGATTGTGGTTGACCCACAGGTGCCTTTTTTTCCCCCAAAGAGAAAATGGACTTTCTTGAGGTTTTTCCTTTGAAAACACTTCATCCAAGAAGCATCTTCAGTTCTAACTAACTGGTGGGGAATGGAAGGATTTATATTCTTTGCATCTGGTTGTTAGCACTGCAGAGTTGTTAAGGTTACATAGAGATTTATCTGTATCCTCAAAATTACTGAGTCACCAAAATGGGTGTGGAATCTTGTTGGGACTGCTGAAAGGACTGCATTGTAAACAGGAGATAGGTGGTGTGGCGGTGTTATACTCCTTCCCTTCTATTGAGGAAGGACTCAATAGAATTTTAACCTAGATGACTTCTTTGACTCCTCTTTCAAACCAGTAGCCTTCTCAAAGAATGTGAACTTTGCTGTCTTCAAAATAGTGAGACAGGAAAGTTAATGAAGATGGACTGTTGAATCCTGTTTCTTATGAGTTTGTTTTCTTGTGTTGTGCCATGCATTTGTGAAGTGGTTCTTTTGTTTCCCCAATAATAAAATATAGTAAAAGACTGGATTATAAAATTGGGTCTTGCAGAAATGGCAAAGCCGACCAGGGAAAAATGATAAAAGCCTTTTTTTTTTTTTTTGAAAGACTAAAAACTTTATAAGAATTTTTTGCTGAAAGAAGAAAAGATTGAACTGATAATTTATGGATTTGGGGATTAAAACGGATTAAAGAAGGGGAAAGAATAAAAGGGCTACTATTCATTAAAAAGAAGGATGGAAGTCATAGTTCTATATTTTCTTATTTTCCCTTTGCCCTTTTTTTCTATCTTCTTTTTTTTTTGATTTTTTAATTACAAATATTTTTTAGAATTATTGGATATTAAAAAGTATATCTAAAAAGGAAAAAAGCTAAAAGAAAGCCTTGAATTATGGCTCTCGCTTTCTCACTAGGCATATATTTTGACTTCAACTTCTTTAGGGAACAAGAATGATCAAGTTAAAAAATATCCACTTTCTGAGCATAATTAGAGAGTTGCTGTTTGACCCCTTTGATATCATGGCAGAGACTGAAACAGAGTTTCCCATTTTAAATAGTATGACAAAACACTTCCAAAAATCTGTCAGGTAGTTGCTAAGAAGCAACACAGACCTGAACTCTCTCTCTCATATACACCCACACACAGCAAATAGAGCTATTAATACTTTAGATCAACATACTGCCCATGAAGTGCTTAATAAACCATTTATGTCTCATAAAGACTTCTATTTGTTTACAGTAGCGAAATGGAAATACAGTCATTTACAATATTTACCAATTTTATATTTTGATTCAGATTCATAGTTTTATATTTTTGTTCAGATTCAGTTCTACAGAGGAATTATTGAGTCTGTCATCTGCACTTCTATAACTGTTTGGTTTGGTTCTGCAACCCAACAAGACAGACACAGACTTCAGAGGATAATTAGAACTGCAGAAAAAACAATTGCTACCAACCTGCTTTCCATTGAGGACCTGTATACTGCACGAGTCAAAAAGAGGGCTGTGAAAATATTTACAGACCCCTCGCATCCTGGACATAAATTGTTTCAACTCCTATCCTCAAAACGACGCTATAGAACACTGCACACCAAGACAACTAGACACAAGAACAGTTTTTCCCGAATGCCATCACTCTGCTTAACAACTAATTCCCACAACACTGTCAAACTATTCACTAAGGCTGCATTACTATTACTATTAGCCTTCTCATTATTCCTATCACCCATCTCCTCCCACTTATGACTGCATGACTGTAACTTTGTTGCTTGTATCCTTACGATTTATATTGATATTGATTGTTTCCAAGTATGATTTGATTGCTTATTTGTATCCTATGACTGTCATTAAGTATTGTACCTTATGATTCTTGACATACGTATCTTGTCTTTTTATGTACCCTGAGAGCATATGCACCAAAGACAAATTCCTTGTGTGTCCAATCACACTTGGCCAATAAAGAATTCTATTCTATTCTATTCTATTCTATTCTATTCTATTCTATTCTATTCTATTCTATTCTATTCTATTCTATTCTATTCTATTCTATTCTATTCTATTCTATGTTTATTTATTTATTAAATTTATACAGGTGCCCATGTCACCAAAAGCATCCAAATCTCCCTAATTTTTATCAGTGTTGGATTTGTGTGTATGTATGCATTTCAAAGCCTGCAATATTTTAAAATACATAACTAAAAGATATATATATACTAGCTGCTTGCACGGACAGCTGGAATATTCTGTGTTAATAAATCAATGGCTTAGAAATATTTTTACAACATTAAGAAGAGAGTAATCAAAGAAAATATTCATTTTTACATTTATAGGATACTACAGATAATATATTTAAAGATCGATTACTGACTTTATTGTATAGAAATGTAAATTGGCTGCAGAGTCATTTCCCCATATGATATGGGAATGTGGAACTATTGGCTCATTTTGGGTCAGTTAAGTTTGTTAGTTGCAGTGTTAATATGATTCCAACATGTGAATATATTTCTGAGATATATGCCAAAACTTTGGTTTTATTATTGCATGAACATTTATACATTTATCATGCATTGGGATAGCAAAACAACCTTGAAAATGCAATGCAACTCCTAAAGTGTTGAATCACCAATGTATGGTAATTTTCTCTTTACAAGCTGGCTTCCTATGGTTGTTATGAAAAGATGGATCAATATTGTTCTGCATGGTCAGAGTTTAATGATGCATTTAAAAATTAGGCAAAGGAAACACAAGAACTCTTTTCTCTCTTTCTGTTTTTGATCTCTGTCCCACCTCCCCCCCACCCTTTTTTTAGAAATGTAGAATTAGGAGCATCCTTATGGAACATTTGTGGCATATGCATATGCAAAGAGACATAAAGAGAAATGTGCATAACATATTTGGTCATTATTTAAGAAATACATCTTTGTCAGTATGTGAAGAAGGTAGATTAAACTGATGAAGAACAGAACAGAATAGAATAGAATAACAGAGATCTTGGAGGCCTTCTAGTCCAATCTCCTGCACAAACAGAAGATTTTATATCATTCCAGACAAATGGTGTCCAGGCTCTTCTTAAAAATCTCCAATGATGGAACATCTACAAGCTGGCTTGTAGGCAAGCTGAAGGCAAGCTGTTCCTCTGGTTAATGGCTGTCATTGTTAGGAAATTTCTTCTTCATTCTAGCTTACTTCTCTCCTTGATTAGTCTCCATCCATTGCCTCTTGTTCTACCCTCAGGTGTTTTGAAGAATAGCTTGACTCCCTCTTCTTTGTGGCAGCCCCTCAAATATTGGAACACTGCTATCATGTCACCCCTAGTCCTTCTTTTCACTAGATTAGACAAACCCAATTTCTGAATTGAATAAGAACTTCATATTTCAAGTAAAGAGGGAGGAGGGAGAGAAATTTCACAGAGAATTTTACATGCCAAAGTTTGCTTTTTTAAATCCCAATAAGTCCCCTGAACTATCCTCATGTACAGGCCTTGACAAAATGTCAGCAATCTGGCACAATCCTACCTTGCTGCTGTAAAAGAAAAAGCATAACAAATATGTTGTTGTTAGTTGAGAAGTCATGTCCAACCCATCGTGACACCATGGACAACGTTCCTCCAGGCCTTCCTGTCCTCTACCATCCAGAGGAGTCCATTTAAGCTCATGCCTCCTGTTTTAGTGACTCCATCCAGCCACCTCATTCTCTGTCATCCCCTTCTTCTTTTGCCCTCAATCGTTCCCAGCATTAGGCTCTTCTCCAGTGAGTCCTTCCTGCTCATTAGGTGGCCAAAGTATTTGAGTTTCATCTTCAGGATCTGGCCTTCTAAAGAGCAGTCAGGGTTGATCTCCTCTAGGACTGACTGGTTTGATCGCCTTGCAGTCCAAGGGACTTGCAGGAGTCTTCTCCAGCACCATAGTTCAAAGGCCTCAATTCTTTGGTGCTCAGCCTTTCTTATGGTCAACTTTCACAAATATAACAAATATAGGGGAGGAAAATAATTTAGGTCACAGTCTCCTGCTGAGTTTGAGACAAGGCCATTAGAAAACAGGAACTAAATTTACTAAGAACAAAAACAGAGGTGAATTCAAAGGCTGATGTACCTGCAATGAAGTGGAAGAAGACCAAACCATGACTGCCAGAAAGCTATTCTTCTTCCCTCCTTATTTCGATAATGTGTACAAAGTAGATATAATCACCATGTTGGCTCTCCCTCCATTTTTATTTTTATTTTTAAATTTCCTCTACTCCCAGAAATCATCTTTGAGGATCTTTCTTTCACTGTGGAACCAAAACAACCTTGAAGTACCATCAACTTTAGTCAACTTTAACTCCAACTCTTTACTTCCAATAACTCCTTTTCTTTCAGTGAATCAATCAATTTTAACTTCCTTTTTTTAATCTCTTGTGAGAATGTTTTTTTTTTCTCTGTGAAACTGCATTTGTATCCCAGCTTGAGTTTATCATTTATTGGGTATAAGCTTGTCTGTCTGGAAAACACATAGCAGGATGGCAAAGAATATTTACGTTCTCTATTCTGTCAAAACCCAGCCTTCGCAAGCAATGAGAAACCACTTACTCATGAGTAAAACAATCCTCCCCCTTTTTTAAAAAACAGGGCAGGAACACTCTTTGTTCACGTCAGATAAACAAAATCAAAAATAATTAGTTACAAATGAAAGTGTTTTCCCCTTCTGAAACTGGGCAAGAACAGTCTCTGTTCACATGAGAACTCAAGATAAAAAGTCCTTTCAATGATTAAGACAAGCAGAAACAGTCCCTGTTCACACCGTCTGAGGCAAATTCACTCCCTGTTATTTCCCAGCAGGGAGACTCAGTTGGCACCTCAAGAAGAGAGCAATTAGTCCAGACAAACCTGGTTCTGGCAAAGGAATCCAAATACACTGGAAAATGAATGGTTGACTGCAACAACAGGCCACTCCCAAACTCCTAGTATTTATTTCCCAGCCAGAGAGGGGCTGGCTAGCATCTATGTCTTCTTTTCCCTGAAGCCAGTTTATTGCTTTCCTCTTCTCTCCTCTCTCCGCATATACGCATCTGGGATGGGCCCCATCTGTTCTTCCCCCTCACTTATCTCAGGCCCAAAGATAGCTGCCTCTCCACCTGGGGTGGATAGATGGTCCTGGCTCTGCATCTGCCTGTGATTCTGCTTCCTCATCAGAGCCTTCCATAGACTCCGAAGCTGGTCCAGGCTCCCCATCAACCTCCTCCTCGTCTGACTCTTCTGCTAGCTCTTCTGGCAGCCAACGGGACCCAGCAAATGGTTGAATCTTACATGAAAAGATCACTCACTTTTCAAATCTTTACACTTGATTTGTTTCAGGATTTTTTTTCTTCATCATGGCCTAAAAATTAATATTATTTTTCCTAGATTCATCCCACCAGCCACTTCCTACAGAGCGAAACAGTGAGAAATGTTACCTGACCTTAACTTCTAAGTGAAAAGGAAATTATGATTTTGGCTGCTTTTCACAAGTTTACCTTCCAATAGTTCACAGCTGAAATATTTATCCCTTCTGCATCATGGAAAATAATGGATGTCATCTGTTTTTTTTTTTTTAAATCAATCTGAAAACTCTTTTAAAATGTAATTTTCCATGCAATATAATGAATAATATGTTAACAGGCAGAGGGGATTGGCAATCTAATCTATAGATCTCATTTTGGCTCTAAGAGTCTTTTTGAATTTGTTACAGATAATACCTGTCCCAACTCATGTATGTGTTTATTACGAATGCAAAGGGAAAGTAATGTAAATAATACCAAAAACCAAACTGGTAATTTTGATATGTAGACAGTGGAATTCCTTTGCTTCACTGCATCCAGTTCAATATGAGCAGATTCCTAAAACAATTTTCAAACAAAGGGATATTTGTTACCTGTCAAAGAAAAAAAAAAGGGGGATAATTCAGAGTAATGTTGCTTGTATGGCATAACCTTGTATGTCATAACCTTCATTTTTAACAAATTAAGGGATATGTTTTGGAGGTCATCCAGGTCAGGATTGTCCCAAAGATGCCGTCATGCTCCCATTGGAGTCTGAATCTTAGACGGAAGACGAATAGCTGACAGAGAGAGAGAGAGAGAGAGAGAGAGAGAGAGAGAGAGAGAGCCATTGGCTGTGGAGGAAACTGGGGAAGGGCAAAGTCAAGGTGGGCAGAGCAGGGGAGAGGTAGAACAAGGGAGAGGGGGTTCAGAAGAAGATCAAGGCCTACCCCCTCCTCATCCTAGGGCATGCAGGGAAGAACGCAGAAGAGAGCAATGTGGGTTGCATGGCTTATGAGGACCCAGAGGAGACCGACTCTGTGGAATCTTACCGGTCGCTGGGAGCTATGTGGTAGAAGGTGGTCTCGAAGATAGCCTGGCCCTGAGCCATGTAGGGCTTTAAAGGTAATGACCAACACCTTGAATTGCACCCAGAGACCAATAGGGAGCCATGTTGCAGCTCTTAGCATGTTTATGCATTGTTATTGCTTTTGTATTTTTGCAAACATTTTTCCACAACCCTTTTTGGAAGTGAAAAATGAAGTACCAAATAAATGAGTTTTCAAACTATCAACATATCAACATAATCAATAGTATCTTTTGCAGTGTTGTTAATATTTTATACTATCCTCTTTGGATTGCAGCTGCTATTTCTTATTGACAGTTTAAGCAAATGATGTCTCAAATGGGGAATGGATTATTAATGTATGTATGCCATGCAGGTCTATAATTTTTGAGTTGCAATTGTTATTTTTCTTGATACAGGAAGAAAGAGGGGAAAAATGGTCTCTGTGATTCTTTTTCAACATGGTTTTGAGTTTCTGGTAATATGAGTAAAATACACTTATGGCAACTGATATGTAACATTGATTAATTCTGGTAGAGATCCTCTTCCATGAAAATATAGTCAAAGATTTAGAGTATTATCAAAAGATAATTAACTGACATATTAAGACATGTACAGTAATATTGTGAGATGTTTATGAACCCATCAGGTTTCTTAAATGTTTGCATTTGGATAGATCTCTTTTCTTTCCATTTAGTTAGTGGCAGAGGAAAAAAAAAAACTTAGGATCATTCAGGGGTCCAGATTTTCATAGTATTTTGAATCTAGTTTAAAATGTACCTGAGATTGGTTCAGGTTGTTTGATTACTTTTAGATTTGTTTGAGATCAGGATTGTACAAGGCAGATTATATAGACTAGACTAGACTAGACTAGACTAGACTAGACTAGACTAGACTTGACTAGACTAGACTAGACTAGACTAGACTAGACTAGACTAGACTAGACTAGACTAGACTAGAACAGAACAGAACAGAACAGAACAGAACAGAACAGAACAGAATAGAATTCCTTATTGGCCAAGTGTGATGGGACACACAAGGAATTGGTCTTTGGTGCATATGCTCTCAGTGTACATAAAAAGACAAGATACACTCATCAAGAATCATAAGGTACAACACTTAATGATAGTCATAGGGTACAAATAAGCAATCAAATCATACTTGGAAACAATCAATATAAATATAAATCGTAAGGATACAAGCAACAAAGTTACAGTCATGCAGTCATAAGTGGGAGGAGATGGGGGGTAGGAATGATAGAAGACTAATAGTAATAGCAATGCAGCCTAATGTGAATAGTTTGACAGTGTTGAGGGAATTATTTGTTTAGCAGAATGATGGCATTTGGGAAAAAACTGTTCTTGTGTCTAGTTGTCTTGGTGTGCAGTGCTCTATAGCGTCGTTTTGAGGGTAAGAGTTGAAACAATTTATGTCCAGGATGTGATATGCATATGTTTGCATAAGTTTGCAAGCCTACCGTTTTCTAAGAGTTGCCAGCCAATCAGTGCTCGCTTGTTGGCAAGTAATGGAGCACTTTGTTTTAATCCCTAGATTAATGCATAAATTCACATCTTTCCCCCTTCTTCATAAAAATATAAACAGAATAAATTGCTGGCATTTCCCTATGGTTTTGTACATTCCATAGTAGTAAACCTCACTGGCTTTAATTTTCAAAAGGCTAATACTGGCAATTCTCTATTTGGGATTCTTTATTAATACTGCCAGATCTCTTAGGAATGGGTTAAATCAAGGATCTTTTTCGAGAAACCCACCCATCAATGGCTGCGACAAGCAAAAAATGTAACAAGATGTTGCCATTTCTAAGTGACATTTGCTATCTTGAAATGACATTTCTCTATCCACAGAAACTGTGTCACTGCCAAAGCGTTTATTGAAATTGTTCACAGATGTCTGAGCACAGGTGCTGAGATGGAAGACCAAGAAAAACAAATGGACCAATAGAGTGCCCCCAAAAGAGTATTGAGTTCTATGAAAAAGGATCAAGAAATAAAGTCATTGAGACAGGAATCAGCAGATTCTAAGCCAGAGAGAACTTTCATGCCAAGACATATCAGATGCTTCCAAAGGCCATCATGACAATTGATTTGGTAAAAGGAAAAGCATGAATTTAAACCATGGAGTTGTATGATAAGAGTGGCATAAGAGCTGCATTGGCTTCTGATGGACTTCTGGGTGCGCTTCAAGGTGTTGGTGATCACCTTTAAAGCGCTCCATGGCTTAGGGCCGGGGTACTTACGGGACTGCCTTCTGCCACCAATTGCCTCCCACCGGCCAGTTCGCTTCCACAGAGAGGGCCTCCTCAGGGTGCCGTCGGCCAGACAATGTCGGCTGGTGACCCCCAGGGGGAGAACCTTCTCTGTGGTGGCACCTACCCTCTGGAACAATCTACCCCCAGAGATACGAGTGATCCCAGACCTCCAGACTTTTCGTCGGGCCCTTAAAACCTACTTTTTTCAGTTAGCCAGGCTGTCCTGATTTTATGGTTGGTTTTAAAATTTGATATTGATTTTAATTGAAATGTTTTAAATTATGGGCCAAATTTTATTTAATTATTTTAAATCTATTTTAACTTTTGTGTATGAATGTTTTATATTTGGCTGTTCACCGCCCTGAGTCCAGAAGGAGAAGGGCGGTATAGAAATCTGAAAATAAATAAATAAATCTGTGTATACATAGGTTCATTTTTTTCAATTTGGTGTAGAGAACACATCAATATCATATCAAGCCTTCTTTGAGAATCAATGGCTAAATTAGGCAAGTTCTGAATAAGGAACTAAATTAAATTAAGAGGTGGTCGTGGCCAGGAGGGCCTTTGCGCAACTATGGCTTGTGAGTCAGTTGCACCCTTTCCTGGACCTACTCAAAATCACTCACACCCTAGTCATTTTCCATCTTAACTATTGAAACACGCTCTACATGGGGCTGCCCTTGAAGAGTATCCAGAAGCTCTAGTTGGTGCAAAATGCAGTGGCCCTCATAGTTTTGTGTAGATCCCAGTGTGCACATGTATCACCTCTCCTGTGGGAGCTGCATTGGTTGCCGATTTGCTTCCAGGTGCAATTCAAGGTGCTGGTTGTCGCCTTTAAAGCCCTTCATGGCTTGGGACCATGCTGGTCACATCTACCCAACCCATCAGAATGGGGAGGCAGGGAATGTTGAGGGTCCCATCTCCGAGGGAGATACACCTGCTGGGACCCAGAAGAAGGACCTTCTCCATGGTGGCTTTCTCTCTCTCTGGAACATCCTCCTCCCAGAGATTAGAATGGCCCCCATTTTAACACTCTTCCCAAAGGCGCTGAAGACCTGGTTCTGCCAGCGGGCCTGGGGAACCCAGAGCGGGATGGAGCCCTTTAATGGCTCATGTGATCTGCTGTCATTGGGGCAGGGTGGGGGGTGGGGGATGGGGGGAGATTTTGTTATATTGTGCTGTATTAATTTATTTGATTCTTTTTGTTAGTTTTTATTGTTTTAAATGTGGTTTTATATTCTGTAAGCTGCCTTGAGTCGCCATGGGTGAATAGGTGGCAATATAAATTCAATAAATAAATAAATATAATTAATTAATTATTAAGATTTCAAGCTGCGATTTAGTAGCTTGATATTTATCCCCTTTCAGATGTGTAAAAAATACATTACCTTTAAGCAAATTTCTTTCATAAACAAAGTTACCCAAGAGCCTGGTGGCTCAGCAGACTGATAGCATTGTGATTAACACCAGCTGTCTGCAATTACTGTAAGTTCGAATCTCACCAGGCTCAAGGTTGACTCAGCCTTCCATCCTTTCTAAGGTAGGTAAATTGAGGACCCAGTTTGTGGGGGCAATAAGCTGACTTTGTATAAATATACAAAAGTATGAAGGCTATTGCTTAATGCATTGTAAGCCGCCCTGAGTCTCCGGAGAAGGGCAGCATATAAATCAAATAAAAAAAAAAAAAGATGAAATGGGACCGCATGGAAAAGTTATTGTCTCCTTGAATTCAGAAACTGATTAAACTGCTTTTAGTCATAATGCAGGTAGTGCATGATTTTGTTCATCCCAAAGGTTGTTCATCCCACCCTTTGAATGGTGTGGGAGTAGGAATGGATTTCCAGAGGAAGAAGAAAATTGTAGACTACAGGAATCGGAGCTCTGCTCAGGTGACCCTGAGGACACAGATACACCTCCAAGTACTTCAACAACTCTCTAAAAGGCTGCAGATGATCAGCTGTCTGCAAGGATTATAAATCCTTCCATTCCCCACTATCCTGTCAGAGCCAAAGAAGCTTTTTGGATGAGGAGTGAAACGTCTTCATAAGAAAAAACAAGAAAGTCCAATTGCCTCCTTAAAAAAAGCACTGTTGGGACATTTCGTTGGAATCAGAGGTGGGTTTCAGCAGGTTCTGACCAGTTCTGGAGAACCGATAGTAGGAATTTTGAGTAGTTCAGAGAACCGGTAGTAAAAATTCTGACTGGCCCCACCCCCATCTATTCTCTGCCTCCCAAGTCCCAACTGATTGGGAGGAAATGGGGATTTTGCAGTAACCTTCCCCTGGAGTGGGGTGAGAATGGAGATTTTACAGTATCCTTCCCCTGCCCTGTCCACAAGCCACGCCCACCAAGCAATGCCATGCCCACAGAACCAGTAGTAAAAAAAATTGAAACCCACACTGGTTGGAATGCGTTGTATAAATGCTCCATGCAGCAACTTCTGGGTTGCTGCAATGTGTTTGGGCTCATTTAAATTTATTTATTTATTTATTTATTTTATTTTAAATTTATATACCGCCCTTCTCCCTGAGGACTCAGGGCGGTGTACAGCCAGAATTAAAAAAACATAAAATACAAATATTAAAAAACAATTAAAATATATATAAATTTGGCCCAAAATTAAAAATACAAACCAATTAAAACATTTAAAATTTCTTCTTAAGCCAGCCCGGCTTGCTGGAAAAAGTGGGTTTTAAGGGCACGTCGGAAGGCACCGAGGTCTTGGATTCTCCTTATCTCTGGGGGCAACTGATTCCAGAGGGTAGGTGCCCCCACAGAGAAGGCCCTCCCCTGGGGGTCACCAGCCTACATTGATTGGCTGATGGCACCCTGAGTTCTTACCCAGCTTCTCTTGTTGGGAGGTTGGGTTGTTGCTTTGGTAGTGGAGAACCTGGTTGATATGGGTGGCTTTTCTGTAGACTTGTATTTCTAGTTTGTCATTGTGGTCTCTGCCAATCAGGATGTCCAGAAAGGGTGGTGAGTTATTTTCTTCTTCTCTAATAAACTGGACTCCTTTAAAAATGTTTTTGATGGTTCTGTGGGTGTTCTCTAATTGGTCCTTTTTTATCATGGTGAAAGTGTCATCTACGTACGTATCTGATCCATATTTTTGTCTGTATTTGTGAAAGTGCTATGGCTTCTAGGTGTTGCATGATGACCTCCGCTCCAAACTCGATTGCAGAAAATATGACTTCATCATCATCATTTAATGACCACATAATCCCTTGTGGGGTGGAGTCTGGATAACTGAATGGAGCTAGCAGAGTGTTTTAATGGCTGGATGCCCTTCCTATTGCTAATGTGGAGTTTTGTTCAGCAGATAATACAACTTCAGCAACAGAGTGGTCAATGCCTGGAATGCTCTACCTGAATCCATTGTTACATCCTCTAACCCTCACAGCTTCAACATTAAACTGTCTACCGTGGACCTCACCCCATTCCTAAGAGGTCCGTAAATTGGCATGCATAAGCGCACCAGCGTGCCTACCGTCCCTGTCCTACTATCTCCATTTATTTGTATTCATTTCTTTCATTCATATCCATGTTTATATTTATTCCTGCTATCTTGTACATGTTTGACAAACTAATAAATACAAATACAAATAAATAATCCTGAAAGCGGTGTTCCCATAGGTATCTTTTTAATTTGTTGGTAAATTTGGCCATCAAATTGGAAGATTGAATTTGGTGGGGGTTTTTTCCTCTCTCCAATTTTGCTCTATCTGGAGTTGCATTAGTAATTTTATATTTATGCACGATGCACAGAGACTCGATATTTCATCTGCAGCTCAGTAGGCTTCTTGACCTCCACCTGCTATTATGTGCCTAAGAAAGATTCATGCTTCAAATCTGAGGTGTAAAAATTGTAGATTCTTCAAAACTTTTACAGAATGTCAATGAAATAGAAATTCTGCTTTTATATAGAATCCTTTATAGAATAGAATTCTTTATTGGCCAAGTGTGATTGGACACACAAGGAATTTGTCTTTGCTGTATATGCTCTCAGTGTACATAAGGAGAATAAAATACATTCATCGAGAATAAAAAGATACAGCACTTAGTGATAGTCAAGGTTACTAATAAGCTATCAAATCGTACTAGGAAACAAATAAAAACAATATAAATTGAAAGATACAAGCCACATGGTTATAGTAATAAGTGGGAAGAGATACATACCAGTATGGAAGAGAAGAATAATAGTAATACAGTGTTAGTAAATTATTTGACAGTGTTGTGGGAATTAGTTATTAAGCAGAGTGATGGCATTCAGGGAAAAAAACTGTCCTTGTGTCTAGTTGTTCTGGTGTGCAGTGCCCTATAGCATCACATTGCCAATATAGGCTGGATCATGGAGAATGCTAGGGAGTTCCAGAAAAACATCTACTTCTACTTCATTGACTATGCTAAAGCCTTTGATTGTGTTGATTACAACAAATTGTGGCAAATTCTTAAAGAGATGGGAGTACCAGACCATCTTATTTGTCTCTTGAGAAACCTGTATGCGTGTCAAGAAGCAACAGTGAGAACTGGACACGGAACCACTGATTGGTTCAAAATTGGGAAAGGAGTCCGGCACAGCTATATATTGTCACCCTGCCTTTTTAACTTATATGCAGAGCACATCATGAGAATGGCAGGGCTAGATGAATCAAAAGTTGGAATTAAGATTGCCGGGAGAAATATCAATAACCTCAGATATGCAGATGATACCACTCTAATGGCAGAAAGTGAAGAGGAACTAAAGAGCCTCTTGATGCGGATGAAGAAGGAGAGTGCAAAAGTTGGCTTGAAACTCAACATTAAGAAAACTAAGATCATGGCATCCAGCCCTCTCAATTCCTGGCAAATGCAGTAGATGGGGAAGAAATGGAGGTAGTGACAGATTTTATTTTCTTGGGCTCCAAGATCACCTCAGATGGGGACTGCAGCCAAGAAATTAAAAGATGCTTGCTCCTGGGGAGGAAAGCTATGGCAAATCTAGACAGCATAGTAAAAAGCAGAGACATCACCCTGCCAACAAAAGTGTATATAGTCAAGGCTATGGTTTTCCTAGTTGCAATGTATGGCTGTGAAAGTTGGACCATAAGAAAGGCTGAGCGCCAAAGAATTGAGGCCTTTGAACTATGGTGCTGGAGAAGACTCCTGCGAATCCCTTGGACTGCAAGGCGATCAAATTGGTCAGTCCTAGAGGAGATCAACCCTGACTGCTCTTTAGAAGGCCAGATCCTGAAGATGAAACTCAAATACTTTGGCCACCTAATGAGAAGGAAGGACTCACTGGAGAAGAGCCTAATGCTGGGAAAGATTGAGGGCAAAAGAAGCAGCAGATGGCAGAGAATGAGGTGGCTGGATGGAGTCACTGAAGCAGTCGGCATGAGCTTAAATGGACTCCAGAGGATGGTAGAAGACAGGAAGGCCTGGAGGAACATTGTCCATGGGGTCATGATGGATCAGACACAACTTCGCAACTAGCAGCAACATTAAATACATTTTAATAAATAGTATAGAACTTCATAATGTTAGAAGGGAACAAAAAGCCCCAATTAAAGGCAATCAATATGCACAACATATTGTATTTCTGACAGCTAGATGACTCCAAAGGATAAGGTGGCCTCAGTATTTATTAGTTAGAAATACAATTCCACTGAATGAATTATTCAGTTACTAGTGGTTTGATTGCTGTTATTATAGTTGGCTTATCCAGTTTTCATTTTCCATATCATATATCAGCCCTTTCTGCTCACTGCAAAAGAAGATTTCTTTGTTATAAGGATTGAGAGAATTATGTCACAGCTTTGAAACTATGCTGATGATACCTGGTTAATGAACAGGTAGTAAGAAAGTCTTACTATGATTTTCATATTATTTGCCATTTTGTCTCCTCTATGTCTGTCTTTCATTATGGCAATCTTTCTTTCTGAAGCTGAGCTGATAAAAGGTTGAGATCAGCCTTTCTCTATTTGACAGTTGTAATGCTATTTCTCAAAAGATGATGGTTTATGAAAGATGAATCTGGCACCTTCATAATTACTAAAAGAAGAGATAATGATTTCAGGGAAATGACACCATGAATCATGTGCTGAGCTGTGAACAGCCGAGGTTCTATCACAATAGTATGGAAATAATTAAGACCCAGTTGAAGCAATGGCCATAGCTCTGTCACTTAAACTTGAAATGGGTGATGAGATAAGTGAAGACTTAATGATCAGATCGAAAAAGGCAGAACCACGCAAAGAAATCAAATCTGTAGCTACCAAATCAAAGGCATCCAGAAGTACAATAGGACACTTTCCAAAGGATAAATCAATGTTTGCGAAGCTTCTTCCAAAAACTACCTTCCTCGATGTAATATCTTCAAGTTGTGTTGGGATCATTTTTCTCAGAACTTTCAATGATTCTGTCCCAAACTCTTGTCAGTTGCTTGCTCTGGGAATTAGTTTCACAACACATATCAAGTGGGGAGAAACTGTCAATAACAAAAACAAATGAAAACTGGCAGGGGAATTGACTATCATGGGTTCATAGAGTGGCATTCTAATGTCACCTTAAGACTTTTCAGCATGGAAAGTTTTTTGTCTCTACAGTCTGCATTGTTCCTGAATTATTAGTTCTTTAATCAGAAGAAAGTTGACATTCCTTCACAGTCCTTCACACTCAAATCTACCATCCTCTTTTTAGAACCTGGTAGTAAGCCCTATTGGACACAGTGGTGATTTTTGGTCTATGACCGCAATAAAGTATGCTATTCTATGCTATGCTGCCTCCTGAGTTCTAGCTGATGGCTAGAGGGGAAAAAACTGTTTAAACTCTTGCCGCGGGGCTTCAAAGGGCCGTCCTACAGCTGATCTGTGTTAAAAGAAAACAAATGAGTAGACTGGTGCCTGCAAAAATAAATGGGTAGGCAAGTGCCTGCAAAAATACATGAGTAGATCAGTGCCTGCAAAAAAACATGAGTAGATCAGTGCCTGCAAAAATAAATGGGTAGATCGGTACAGCTCTGCAAGCAGTTAAAAGCCTGGTAGACCAGTACCTCTGCTAAATCCTAAATAGTTGTCACATGATCATCAAGCCACGCCCACAAAATAAGCCACGCCCATAGAACCGGTAGTAAAAAAATTTAGAACCCATCCCTGCTGGGTATGTCTAGTTTAATGAAAAGAAGGACTGGGGTGACATGATAGCAGTGTTCCAATATCTCAGGGGCTGCCACAAAGAAGAAGGAGTCAAGCTATTCTCCAAAGCACCTGTGGGCAGGACAAGAAGCAATGGGTGGAAACTAATCAAGGAGAGAAGAAACCGAGAACTAAGGAGAAATTTCCTGACAGATCAATTAACCAGTGGAACAACTTGCCTCCAGAAGTTGTGAATGCTCCAACACTGGAAGTTTTTAAGAAGAGATTAGGCAACCATTTTTCTGAAATGGTATAGCGTTTCCTGCCTGAGCAGGGGGTTGGACTACAAGACCTCCAAGATCCCTTCCAACTCTGTTATTCTAAATTTTAAAATTTATGTATTTACATCTTAATAACCCGGTTGCTGTTTTCAGAGCTGCAGTGTAACTTACTGTTTGTAGAACGAAGTTTTCAGATACAATCTTTAACATCTCTAATCAAATGGGTAACAGTCTTAAGTCTTTCCATCTGAGACCATGGTAAGAAGCAATTTCAGTAGTCAGTTTTGATCTTGATAAAGGGAAGACATGAAGGTCTGACTTTGCATAATGAAACTTGGTTATTAAATCAGGAGAAGCAATTGAATATTTTAGTAGTTTGAAGTTGAGCTTGGCAACAGTTTAGTAGTTAGGAGTTATCGTCAGTAAAGGAGCCATTTCCTTTCAGTCACATTTAAGGATTGAAAAAAACAAAAAAAAAAGGTCATTTCACCAGAGAAGAAAGAAAAGAAGACAAAATCCTTCTAAAGAAAGGCACATAATGAGTAGCAAGTGATTCAATTAAAGGTTAATTGTTCTCTCAAAAGTTACATAAAGCCTACAGCGAAATCCACATCTGAATTTCTTTTCAAAGAGTGTCAAACAACAAAGTGTTTTGCTGCATTAAATAAAAGAGCAGCTTTTCACAAAGGAAAGCTCCTCTTTGGAGAATTCTAAAGATTCTGAAAACAATAACCTAGGTTTATTGTGAAGGTTATAAGTGAAGGAAAGGTTATATATATAAAAAGATTCAAATGATTATATACTGATTATATATTGACTTGTTGGAAGAAATGTCCTTCTGGGTTCAGTTCCAGGTGGGGAAAAAGACACTGGAAACATGGAGACTGCTTGGAAAGATGGTTTAATGGTGGACAGGATCACATGGTTTTGAGTTCCTGAGTATAAAAAGGGACGAGATGCTGAGCGTGCCTTGGTTTTATGCCCTCTCTGAGCTTTGAACTTCCTGGGGCACAGGAAGAGTATCCTGATTGGTTATCAGACTCCCAGGAGGTGGAGGTCTTAACTAGCCTTGCTGGCAGATGTAATCTTCCCAGGTGCCATGTGGTGAGTTTCTGTTGCTAGATGGGTCCTATTGTGTTGCAGATGATGGTCCATTGACAAAGGTGGGGGGAATGAGTGAGCTTGGCTGAGGCCTTAATGGCCCATTGACAAAGGTGGGAGGAGGCAGGAAGCTGTTTTGTCTTTAAAACATGTTTCTCCATTTCTCATCCAGGGAAATATATTCTGCCTTTTTAATATTTCCTAAAATATTTCATTCTTCTAGGAGAGGGGTGAGTGCTAACTTCCTACAGACTTTAGGAAGCTTATAAATTGATGGTTTGGAAATATTATTATTCTGCATTTTGATGTAACCTAGAAATAGCTTGCATTTTCCAAACATCTACTTTACTCCGTTCCTTTTTTTTTTCTAGTCCAACTACAAAATTAAAGTATCTCTGTTTTATTGATCCCAAAGGAGACAAATGAAGGGAATCATCATAATCATCATCAAAAGAATCCAGAAGCCCATCAAATAGAATAGAATAGAATAGAATTTTTATTGGCCAAGTGTGATTGGACACACAAGGACTTTGTCTTGGTGCATATGCTCTCAGTGTACATAAAATAAAAGATACGTTCATCAAGAATCATAAGGTACAACCCTTAATGATAGTCATAGATTACAAATAAGCAAACTCAGCAAATGCTGAGTTCTTAGCAATGACCTGATGACATGTTTTAATCCAAAGTCTTAGTCCAAGAAATTCCATACAGATTTCTTGCTTTCTTGCAAGGCTGCAGGGTTCATCTTGTGGTTTTGTCAAATGACGGTTATTTTACAGGGTTGATTATATTTTTATCCTGTGGGGTTTTTTTATATACAACTCAAAATGGCAAACATACCAATACTCCTTCCTGTTTATTTGTTTGTATTCTACCTTTATTATTTTTGCAAATAACTCAAGGTGATGAACACATCCAACACATCTCCTGCCTCCTGTTTTCCCCATGTAGGAAGTTAGCACCCATCCCTCTCCTAGAAGAATGAAATATTCTAGGAAATATTAAAAAGGCAGAATATTATATCTCCCCAGATGAGAAAGGGAGAAACGTGCTCTTGGAAAGCAGCCCTCACCTTTGTTAATAGCCCCAGAAAGACTGGTGCCAAACTATTTACAAGACAAAAGACCTGGCCATCTTATCTACAAAAGACCTTCAGGGTGATAGGATTAGCCTTCACTCAAGAGCCAAACCAGGACAACGCCGTTAAGCCATAATAGGAATTGCCCAAAGCCCCTTCATTACATCACCCAGCAAGATTCAACCAAGCTTGGGACTCAAGACAACCTACAAAGTTACCTCTGCATGGCCCCATGGGAGTCTGACAACTAATCAGAATACATTTCTTACACAGCAACAGGAAGCTCCATGGCGGGGCCCAAGAGAAAGTATAAATCTCTCTCTCTCACCCATGTGCCCAATTGCCCAGGACCTCAAACCATGTGGTCCTGTTCACCATTAAACCATCTTTCCAAACAGCCCCCGCGTTTCCAGTGTCTTTCTCCCCACTTGGAACTGAACCCAGATGGACATTTCTTGCAACACCCACAACAACAACCCTGTGAGGTGAATTCCGCTGAGAGAGAGAAGGATTGGCCCAGGTCACTCAGCCAGTTTTTCATGCCTAAAGAGGAACTAGAACTCACAGTCTCCTGGTTTCTAGGCCAACACCTTAACCCAGGGGTGTCAAACTGGTGGCCCGCGGGCCGGATGTGTCACGCACAGGCCATGCCCACCTCAGCTCCGCGAAGGGGAAAAACATCACGAAATGTCACATGATAGCAACGTGACGTGGTAAGTTTGACACCCGTGCCTTAACCATACTGGTTCTATGCTGTTGTAATTTATTTATTATTTTAATTAATTATGTCATTCTTTGAGTAATAACAGAACGAAATTAGTAATTGATAAAGGGAGGGACAGATGAATATTCTGGTTTGTTGCCATTTCTTTTAAAAAGCAGATAACAGAGGGTTATATATTAACTGAGATAAATTAATCTCTGAGGACTTTTGCCTTTAAAACTAAAAGAAAAAAAATTACCTAACAGAATGGAAATGAAAAAAGTGAAATGTGACAGCAATAATATTGCTAATATTTCATCTGCAAGCTGAGTTTGTGACGTGGATCAGTGTTCATCCATCAAATCTTTTCCTCACAACTATCTGCATGAAAGATTAGTCAAAAAGTTAGAAAACAGCAATTGAATAGAAACTAATGTCATCTCGACTTTTGGTAGAATTCCTTATTTTCAATAGGCATGGATAGACAATCAGATTTTTCTCCAAAAACTAAACATAAAATATCATAAACGAAATCAATAGAGCCTCAGAAAATAGGACTCTGGGGCTTTCAAAATGTAGCTGGAAACTACATATTTAACTGAAAACTAGTTAAATATGTCCACCTTCCCAAAATGAGGACAAATGTTTTTAGGACTGTAGGTAAATTTCAATCTTCTGTACTTCTGGGCAAAACTCTAAATTTCTTCTAACCAAGTTTACTTGCTTATTGTGAATCTAGAGAGATCAATCAATACAACACATTATGTTATATTGCTCTTTTTGCATGAAGCATCATAAAATCTATATATTTTCCCCAACTATGCCAATACCCTGGCAGAATAGATGAATTCTATGTCAAGCTGCTTCTTTTGGCTAAAAACGATCATGTTTTATATATATGGTAGCTAAATGTGACTGTTTTGAAAATGAGGCATCAGATTATGCAAACTTGATCACACTGTAGGGTGTATGTATATGTACACACAAACACAAAGTCTTTATTTCTAATTAATATTCATGGGACACACACACATAAAGTACATAGTCATATATACTGAATTATCCATAACAGGGTAAATTCGCCAATTAAATAAAGTAACCTATTTAATTAAAAATAGGGTAAATTTGCCAGTTCAAAGAGAAATTAATGGTGTTGGTGTATAAACAGGACTGAAAAAGCCAAATGAATTAAGATCATTTCAGGAAAAAATATTTTGATTTATTTATTTATTTATTTATTTATTGGTTCGATAAATTCCTGGAGGAAACATCTTATCTAGATCCATTCCAGTTGGGTTTCAGGTCTGGGCACAGCACGGAAACGGCATTGGTCGCGTTGGTTGATGATCTCTGGAGGGCTCGGGACAGGGGTTGCTCCTCTGTTCTGGTCCTGTTAGACCTCTCAGCGGCTTTTGATACCATCGACCATGGTATCATGCTGCACCGGCTGGAAGAGTTGGGGGTGGGAGGCACCGTATTGCGGTGGTTCTCCTCCTTTCTCTCCGATCGGTCGCAGTTTGTGTTGGCAGGGGGGCAGAGGTCGACCTCGAGGCCTCTCGTCTGTGGAGTGCCGCAGGGATTGGTCCTCTCGCCCCTTCTGTTCAACATTTATGTGAAGCCGCTGGGCGAGATCATCCGTGGCTTTGGGGTGAGATACCATCAGTACGCTGATGACACCCAGCTGTACATCTCCACCCCAGGCCACCCCAACGATGCCCTTGAAGTGATGTCTCAGTGCCTGGAGGCTGTGCGGATCTGGATGGGGAGGAACAGGCTCAGGCTCAACCCTTCCAAGACTGAGTGGCTGTGGCTCCCGGCATCCCGATATAGTCAGTTGACTCCATCACTGACTATTGGGGGTGAGTCTTTGGCCCCCACAGAAAGGGCTCGCAATCTGGGAGTCCTCCTGGATATGCAGCTGTTCGTGGAGGAACATCTGATGGCTGTGACCAGGGGGACCTTTTATCAGGTTTGCCTGATTTGCCAGTTGCGGCCCTTTCTTGATCGGGATTCCCTGTGCACAGTCACTCACGCCCTCGTCACCTCTCGCCTTGACTACTGCAATGCTCTCTACATGGGGCTCCCCTTGAGGGGCACCCGGAGGCTCCAGCTGGTCCAGAACGCAGCAGCGCGGGTAGTGATGGGAGCAGCATGTAACACCGCTCCTGCGCGAGCTGCACTGGCTCCCGGTGGTCTTCCGGGTGCGCTTCAAGGTGCTGGTTATCACCTTTAAAGCGCTCCATGGCATAGGGCCTAGCTATCTTCGAGACCGCCTGCTGCTACCGATGACCTCCCATCGACCCGTGCGCTCCCACAGAGAGGGCCTCCTCAGGGTGCCATCAGCCAAACAATGTAGGCTGGTGACCCCCAGGGGGAGGGCCTTCTCTGTGGGGGCACCTACCCTCTGGAATCAGCTGCCCCCAGAGAAAGGAGAATCCAAGACCTCAGTGCCTTCTGCTGTGCCCTTAAAACTCACTTTTTCCAGCAAGCCGGGCTGGTTTAGGAATAAATTTTTTAAAATTTTTAAATGTTTAATTGGTTTGTGGTTTTTTAAATTTTGGGCCAAATTTATATAGACTTTAATTGTTTTTAATATTTGTGTTTCATGTTTTTAATTCTGGCTGTGCACCGCCCTGAGTCCTCAGGGAGAAGGGCGGTATATAAATTGAAAATAAATAAATAAATAAATAAATAAATAAATAAATAAATAAATAAATAAATAAATAAATAAATAAATAAAAATATGCTGTCCTTTTCCAGAGACTCAGGGCGGCTTACAATGCATTAAGCAATAGCGTTCATACTTTTGTATATGCTTGCTTAGTAGGGCTTTCGCCACCCCCCACCAAGTGGTGTTCTTTTTTATACGAAGTCAGTTTATTACCCCCACAAACCGGGTCCTCATTTTACTTACCTCGAAAGGATGGAAGGCTGAGTCAACCTTGAGCCTGATGAGATTTGAATTTGCAGTAATTGCAGGCAGCTGGTGTTACTTAACAGTGCTTTAGTCTGCTGTGCCACCAAGGCTCTTAACTATGTTTGCACCATAATTAATAGTAGTAATAGTAATAGTAGAGTAGTTATGTTTATTTGTTCAATGATCAGCAAAACTAAAAAAAAACAACAACATGAAAGTAAAATCAAAACGATGGGATCAAATGCCAACACAAGAAAGAGACATAAGCTGCTATAATGATATGGTGATTGACTGTAAGTATACATTTAAAATATTACTGGTTATAAAACAAAAGTATGTGTCACCTAAAGACATCAAAAATCCCTTTCCTTTAATTTTAGAAACGTCACCCTTCTGAATCTGTACTGTGACAGCAATATAATTAACATAGAAGAAACGAGAACCTTCCACAACAGGTTTTTTGGCAGTTTAATGCCTTAAGATTCTTGAAGTACAAAGGCATTTTGTGACATTTTTTTCTGGGCCTGATTTATTTATTTATTTATTTATTTATTTTGGTGAAGGGGTGGAAGGAGGCAAGGCGAGCTACTTTTCACACATGTCAGCATTCACCTCCCCCATTTCAATTCTTCCACTTTGTGACAGCTTTATCTAAAAATATTTCTGTGACCTCTTTCCTCTTCCATCGTGGTGTTACCTGTTACATATAAGGGTGATGAGATGTTTGAATAGTTCCTGTCTCTACTGCTATGTGTTGAAGTCATAAATATTCTTAGGCAAGTCAGAGTAAGATTCACACAACGCAAAAATAGAGGACAATTAAATGCCCAAGTGATAAAGCAGCTCCAGTTGTTCTGTCAAATGTGCTTGTTCCTTTTGTCACGCCATGATTTCACATACAATTCACAAGTTTTTTTAAAAGTTATATAGTTAAGGCCTTCCGAAACATAAAGAGAGCTATTTTGTCGTACTTTCTGTATTTTTTTTTCCTTTCTGATCTTGGATAAGAGCTTATATCTCGACCTCTTAACACAGCCTATACAGATCAAAATGTAATCTAACGAAGTGTCAGCTTCTCTATACAGTTATGCAGCTCTCATAGAATATGTTTAGTAAAACTAGGCTGAATGATTTCAAAGAAGAGCTTTCATCTCAGTGTGTAGATCTTTCATATTTAGTGTGTAGATCTTCCAGGTCTTTCTGTGTAAAGGCAGAAAACCTCTTTTTTTTTTGCCAGCATGGCTATTGCTGCTCCCTGTTTTGAACTATGTACAATTTCTGATGATTCCCCAGAAGCTTGAACTCCTAGCCCCATTTGTCCAAATGTCTATTACAGAAAGCAGACAAGAGGTTTCTTTTCTCCTCTTCCTTGCTCTGGTTTCTCATAATTTGAAATATGTCTCCTTTGGCCTATTTCCTACAAGAAAAATATTTATTTTTTTCTTCCCGCTTTTACCGAATAAGATCTAATAAGATAAAATTAAAAAATAAATAGAAATAGCACTTATGTAGATTTATACACTGCTTCACAGTGCTTTGCAGCCCTCTCTAAGTGGTTTACAGAGTCAGCATCTTGTCCCCAACAATCTGGGTCCTTAATTTACCCACCTCGGAAGGATGGAAAGATGAGTCAACCTTGAGCCGGTCAGAATCGAACTCCTGGCAGTGGGCAGAGTTAGCCTGCAATACTGTATTCTAAACACTGTGCCACTACGGCTTCCTTCCTTCCTTCCTTCCATTCTTTCCTTCCATTCTTTCTTTCATTCCTTCCTTCCTTCCTCCCTCCCTTCCTTCCTTCCTTCGCAATAGCACTTAGACTTATATACTGCTTCACAGTGCTTTACAGCCCTTTCTAAGAGGTTTACAGAGTCAGCATACTGCCCCCAACAATCCTTATTTTACCAACCTCAGAAGGATGGAAGGCTGAGTCAACCTTGAGCCAGTGAGAATCGAACTGCCACGTTTCTGGCAGCCAGCAGTCAGAGGAGCCTGCAGTACTGCATTCTAACTACTGCACCACCACGGAAATAGGTTCCTTCCTCCGCCTTCCTCTGCCTTTGTAAGGATATGCTATCAGCTAATATGATAGGCATGTTCGTTAGTTCCATGATGAATAAAGACAAAATATTGCTGAGGATGGCAAAATGGAAAGTTTGATATGGAATTTAGTGTCTTGCTTCTGAACATAGTTATCTTTCTTTAGACTTAGAACTTAGACTTAGAATAACTATTGTCACTTTAAATGTACACTTATCGAAATACATTAAAAGAGATCTAGTAGGAAGGAAATATCATTTCTTCCTCTCTGACCTGTTGGTATCAGGGTTAAAAAACTGACCAGAGTTGTTAAACCACATCGGTATAATGTGTAACGCCTTTCAGGAAATCAGTGGCATTTTCATAATTTTTCTTTGTGAATAATCAACAACCATATACTTGAATATCTAAAGGCAGAACTATATGGATAGTAAAAAATTCATGACTGGATCTTCCATAGTTATGTTTAAAGAATGAATATTCTGCAAGTGCAAATGTGTCATTTTCTGAATCCAAAACTCCATCATGCCACATGTGTTATGTTGTCTGTGCATGCATATGTCATTTGGATTTAGTTGGCCAAATCCAAAGTCAGATTGAGTGAATGATGTCTTGTTTAATGCTTTTACAAGTGGGCTCCATTGATAAGTCCTGAATGTGATCTGGGAAGTCTGACATTGGAATATAAAGAGATATAAAGGAAAGCTAAACAGAAGGGAAAAAATAAAAGTTAAGCTGTAGGACAAACAGAATATCTTCCAGTCACAGATAGGGTTCTATCAGATTGTCTCTAGTGCTTCAAGGAGGATTGTTCTGGTGGTATACTTCGCCTACAAATGCCACCAAATTTTCCTGCCAACACAATTACACTTAGCATTTAGACTTACATACCACTTCACAGTGCTTTACAGCCCTCTCTAAATAGTTTACAGAGTCAGCATATTGCCCCCAACACTCTGGGTCCTCATTTTATCGACCTCAGAAAAATGGAAGGCTGAGTCAACCTTGAGCCACTCAGAATCGAATTCTGGAGTGAGAAGTGAGTTAGCCCTGCAGTACTGCATTCTAACCACTGTGCCACCAATTTTGCATCAGATTTGATGTTATCAAACCAGCATGTTTTTTGCTTCCCCCTTCTTCTTGTTCCACTAACCATACTTAGCATCATTGACTTCTCTGAAGAATTTGCACACATGACATGGCCCAATAAAATCAGATGTAGTCTTATGATTTTAACTTTCAGTGATGTGTCTGATTTTGTGCGATTTAACACCTATCTGTTAGTTACTCTGGCTGTCCATGGTGTATGCCTAGATGTTATATTTAGGACTGTGTATATCAGTCTGTAATATAATATGTACACAACATATTCATGGGAAAAAACAATAACTCAATAAAACAAAACTCAACAATATTATAGATTTACATTAAAAGAAGAAGTAGTAGTAGTCAAAGGAGCTTGCAAAATCTCTGCACCTAATTTTATCAATCTAGCACATCTATAAATTCTATTTTATTCCTTTAAGAAGCAAACAGATCTTGGCTGTTTTCTGAAGCAGCAAATTGAATCCGGAAGTAAAATTTATGGTGGATGCACATTCCAGATAATTTCTCTCATTCTGATTTGAAAGAGACTCTTAAAGGCGGAAAAGGTTACTTTTGTTCAACTTCACAATTTCCTTCCACGATGCCAACACATTTCTCACCGTTTTATTCTGAGTATTGATGAAAGTGTAATCAGCCATGGAGTGGCCTCTCTCTCTCTCTCTCTCTCTCTCTCTCTCTCTCTCTCTCTCTCTCTCTCTCTTTATAATTATTTTAATTTAGTAAATTTGTCTCTATTCTTCTGAGTTTCTAGTGTTGACAGGAAAGAACTACTAATTTCTACTAATAAAACATACTATCTGGACAACAGCTACAACTAACACACAAACAAGTCATGCAGATATTTTCTTTTCTAGCAAAGGTCACATTAAAAATGGAACTGTCCTCTTGCCAGTATATCCTATATTAGCACACTAGTCATAAATCCCACTACTTTGGTATTAATTGACAAATGTATGAGGTAGTAATGGCCCATAATTTTCAATTGATTTGTTCAGAATCTGACCTGACTGTATAAAATGTTATTCTGTGAGATTATAGCTGTGTTGTTACAGCTAAAGTCTGAGCTGAATTGTTTCTGATTAGCATACATATTCTGCCTAGCACACTGAAGAGGTTGTAAAAAAAATGGTTTTAAAAGTTAAAAAAAAATTGGCCACGCCCACCCAGCCACATTCCCCCCCACACCAAGCCACGCCCACAGAACCGGTAGTAACAAATTTTAGATTTCACCACTGCATTAAATGTATTTGAGCCAGTGCAACTGCATCTAGTACCAAAGATGGCATGGGCCAGAGGACCCCAAAACCCAGAGTCACTCAGTCGTGTCAGGGTTCAGTTAAAGTCTATTGTTCCCATCCAGACCCCTAACAATCTCTGGCAACAGGATAGCCCTGATACACTGATAATCATTCTACTGTGATAAATTGTCATCTTTGTCACTGGTAGACTTTGGGAATAGCATCTGAACAACCTTTTGATGGCCACAAGTTACCTACACCTCAGACTGTAAGTTTTCAGGAATTAATTGAAGACATTTTAGTAACTGGAAGGTTTTTTTTTTTACAAACAATAACATTATAGAAATCATTGAAAGAAGTACACTTCCGCACTTCCTCTTTTAGAAGCAATGACACAGGGAGGATTCGTAACTACTTATGAATATGGTTGAGAAAATATCTACAGACTCCTCATATCCTGCACAAAAACTGTTTCAACTCCTCCCTTCGGGATGCCACTACAGGGCATTGCATGCTGAAACAACTAGACACAGAAACAGTTTTTCCTTCTACGCTGAACATCTAATTCCCACACTACCTGTTTTATGTCTAAGTATGTGATGACCCGGGTTGTGGCACAAAGGCAACACAGCCAGGAAATAAGTACAAGTCCCTTTATTAGCTCCAAACTTTGCCACCAACGTCCCTTTACACTCCGGTCTGGAGAAAAACCCTTTCACAAATCTGTAAGCAGATAAAACTTCCAACCGGGCAAGATAAGGTAATTAAGCCAGCAGGGCAGTAAGATAAGTAGTTCCAGAAGTGAAGTAGCATGGTAGTAAATCAAACCAGTTGGGAGGATGCCAGGAACTCGGATAACACAAGATGAACTCAGTGTTTGTTCCTGACAACTGCCCCTACCATTTGCCTCTCCTTGTAAACTCCAGCTCCAGGTGTATCTTGTGAAGGGAATTGGGGCCCTTTCCTCCCTCATAAGCCATGCAACCCACGTTGCTCTCTTCTCCGTTCTTCCCTGCATGCCCTAGGATGAGGAGAGGGTGGGCTTTGGTCTTCATCAGAACCCCCTCTCCTTTGTTCTACCTCTCCCCTGCTCTGCCGAGCCTGACTTTGCCCTTCCCCAGTTTCCTCCACAGCCAAAGGAGCTACTCTCTCGCTCTCTGTCAGCTGTTCCTCTTTCATCTCAGAGTCAGATTCTGACAGGGCAGCGGTGGGTTCTACTTACCTTAACTACCGGTTCTCAACGGGACCACGCGCATGGGCAGAAGCTTCCTGATGACGTCAGGGTCGGTGGGTGGAGCCTCCCATTGGTTTTTACTACTGGTTCTTGTGAACTAGTCTGAACCAGGGGCAACCCACCACTGTGACAGGGGCATGACAAAGTATATTTATCCATGTAGCATGGCTGTATTATTATTATTATCCTTCTCATCTTCTCTACTTCCTCTTCTTATTGGTATCATTGGTATCATCTCTCCTCTCCTCTCCTCTCCTCTCCTCTCCTCTCCTCTCCTCTCCTCTCCTCTCCTTCTCCTCTCCTCTCCTCTCCACTCCACTCCACTCCACTTCATTCAACAGATGATTCAGTCTATTTAGGTAAATATCCCCATCAATCATAAATAATTTACAATGAAATACTTTGATGGGATGAACTAGAATTAATTTGGAGTTATGTTCTTAGGACAAGATTGCAAAATATTTTAAATAAACATCTGGATTCTAACAGCTGTGGCTACAAAAGAGATCAATGCAAATTTAGTTTTATTAATATTTGACGTTTATATAAAATGAATCCTTCCTTCCTTCCTTCCTTCCTTCCTTCCTTCCTTCCTTCCTTCCTTCCTTCCTTCCTCCTTCCTTCCTTCCTTCCTTCCTTCCTTCCTTCTTTGACCTATAGGACAAAGAAGGAATACACAAATGTACAAATTTCTTTTAAGCAACAGCTCCAGAAGTCATACAAATTTAAAACAAGGAGAAGGAATATTTTCCTTCTCTAGTTATATTTATATTTATAATACACGGGACTACCACACAATACCCACTATCCTTGGGCTTTGGCAAGTTTCAAAACATGAAATAAAACATGCTATGCAGCTGTAGATTCATCTCTGTCTTTTAGACTTGTGTGAAACCAGTGGTGTCCATAATAAGGAGCAAAACTCCACATTCTAAGCATATTCCCATTAAAGATTTTTTCCCAAAGGTGTTCAACCTGTGAAGGTGGACTGCAATTTTCTGATAGGAGGAGTTCCCAAATCAACTCCCAGTTTCACTGTCTACAATGATTGTCCCAGTCAATTTTGAAATTGCATTCCTCAGCTGGAAAAAATAATAAGTGTAGCGCAGTGATAGCGAACCTTTGTCAAGTGCCAAAAAGTGCCAAAAAGGGAGCGTGCATACACACATGGACTTTGTGTGTTCATCTGGGACACAACCTGGAAGAGGAGCTGCCCAGAGTGCATACGCGCACCAGAAAATGAACTTCTGGTTTCTGGCGCATACATGCACACTAGCCAGTGAGTCTTCCGGGTTTCTGGCATGCATGCACGCACAACAATCAGCTGGCCAGTGCGCATGCTCACACAGGAAAATGGAAGACCAGCTCTTCCAGTTTCCAGCACTGCTGCAGGCACAAAGGCCAGCTGATTGTCATGCACGCATGTGCGCCAGAAACCCAGAAGAGGAATGGGAGATGCCACGCGAGCCAGGCAATATGGCTCCACGTGGCACTTTGGGCACGCATGCCATAATTTCTCCATCACAGGTATAGAGTTTATGGAGATGGACCGGGGAAACTCAGGTTAAGATCTCCCTTCAGCCACAGACAGTCACTATGCAATTTTGGGCAGTCATTTCCTCTGCCCAGTGCATATATCATGGTGTTGGCATGGAGATAAAAAAAAAATGAAAATTCTACCGGATCCTGTAACAAATTAATTGTCAGCGTTCTAAGCCGAGGAAGACTTCAGGTGCAGAAGCTCGGTTCAGGGCTTGGTGAGAAATCTTCCAGTGACCGCCATCCATGAATGGAGGGTGAAGGGACCCCTGGAGTTGGATGAGTACGGGGTCTGGAAATATTGGACAGCGGTCCACAGCCAACCTGAAGTGAACCTGGCTGAAACCATTTTGGAGGCTACAGGTTTGCTATTAATAATTCTGCCTACTTTGAATGTAAGGGGTATACACAATGGGCATGCATTATATACAAAGGGCGATATTTTAAAACGTGCAAGTACAAATATATTTGATTAGCCTTTTGAAAATGTCTGCATATCACAACATGGATTATATTACTGGAATATTTTTTTTTTAATAAACATAAATATTCAGTGGTTCTTTTAGACTATCAACCAGCCTAAATCCGTGATTTACCATTGTTCCAAGCATTCCACGGAGATCCAAAATTCATTTAGTTTTCTACTGTGTAGCTTGTCGGCAAACAATCGTTGGATTTATTTCATTTCTTTTGTAATGCAAGAAGTAGCTTAACCAGTAAAGTATTGTAAGTGCCATTCTCTCCATATTTATTTAAAGCAGCAGGAACACACGTACAACACAAACGCCCATATCATAATCTGCATAAACACCACTGTTGTTAATTGTGCCTAATTTCAAAGTAATTTTCATCAGCACTTGCATATGGGTATCTACAGATTTTGTAGTTCATTATCATTTCTCCTGGGAAATTGTTTTGAATAAACCATGTTCTAAAATAGAGGCATACATTAGGTTAATCTATATTTTTTAAAGAAAATAATAATAATATGGATATCCCAAAGGTGCTTTTTCAAAGGGCAACTGGACTTTCTTTGTCTTGCCTTGAAGACATTTTGCTTCTCATCCAAGAAGCTTCTGAAGAACTGAAGAAGCTTCTTGGATGAGTGTTGTGGCCTCCCAGTGGCCTGCACGGATTGTTACTGATCCCGACGACGAGGAGGCTGGTGTGGTGTCGCACCAGCAGCCTGTGCAGCCAGCGCTTGAGTCGGACAGTGAGGAGGCTGAAGAAGAGGTGGTGCCAGAGGCAGGGATTCAGCCAGAGCCTTCAGAACCTCCAGAGGCTCCTGTAAGTGAAGAGGATGAAGTAGAGGAGCCTATTCTCAATGCACGGGCACACATAGCTGCCAAAAGGCAGGAGTGGTTACTCAGGAGGAGGTCTCCTCGAGAGTAAGGCTTGAAGCTAATTGGCCACTCCCTTAGCCTATTTAAGTTTGCACACAGCTTGTAAAAAGCTGCAAGAAACAACGTGTGTTCGTCCATTCGTTCGCTGATCATTGAGTTTGAATTTTCTCTGCAAACCTGCTTTCTGGGCTATCTGTCAATTCTTGTAAGACACTATCTTATCTGTGGAATTTCTGGCAGTTTGTTAAGGACGTTTTATTAACAGCCTGCATTTGCAAAAGACTGTGTTTTGAAGTAAACTGAGTTTTGTTCGGAGTTTTGTGTGTGCTACATTCTTTGGGATCCGTAGCTGGGGCAGAACAATGAGAAGCAAAACACAAAGGAAAAACAAAGTCCAGTTGCTTTTCGAAAAAGCACCTATGAGACAACCATGACCTGGATGACTGAGAATCTCCACAGACAATAATATGGACAATAAAAATAAAAATCCTTGCCCCCAGTGAGGCACAATCTGGACATGGTTGTGAAGCTTGCAAACTCTGAGGATGATGAGAGGTAAGCCAGATGTTCAGCCATACAAAACAGAACAGCCAGATGTAGAATGCCTCTCCCATAAACAACATGGTGAGATGTAATTTACAGAAACCACACTGGATTGGTGATTGCCTAGGTCAAAAAGGACCACACTAAGTGTTGGAGTTCCTGGACAATTGGGCTATAGAACTCAGGAGTATTGACTGAGTAACCAGGGCTAGCAGTTGCAGGACTGGTAGAAGAAAAGTTGTTTAGGAATGGTTACAGTTATAACTGTCCAATATAAAGGTAGTACAACAATTTAATGACTGTTCAAAGTTAGAACAGCATTGGAAAAAAGTGACTTATAACTATTTTTCACACTTACTGTGGCAACATCGCCTTGGACACATGTTCAGAATTCAGACATTTGGCAACTAACTCACATTTACGCACAGTCACTCAGGTGCTTGTCACTTCCCGCCTGGACTACTGCAATGCTCTCTACATGGGGCTCCCCTTGAGGAGCACCCGGAGGTTCCAACTGGTGTAGAATGCAGGGGATTATGGGAGCAAGAGGGCGCTCCCATATGATGCCTCTCCTGCGCGAGCTGCATTGGCTTCCAGTGGTCTTCTGGGTGCGTTTCAAGGTGTTGGTCACCACCTTTAAAGCGCTCCATGGCATTGGACCTGGGTATTTGAGAGACTGCCTGAGACCGCCTTCTGCCGCCGATAGCCTCCCACCGACTAGTACACTCCCACAGAGAGGGACTTCTCAGGGTGCCGTCAGCAGGCAATGTCGGCTGGCGACCCCCAGGGGGAGGGCCTTCTCTGTGGCAGCACCTGCCCTCTGGAACGATTTGCCCCCGGAGATACGAAGGATACCAGATCTCCAGGCCTTTCGCCGTGCCCTATAAACTTTTCTTTTCCATCAAGCAGGGCTGGCGTGAACCCCACCCCCCTTTTAGCTCTTTTTTGCTTTTTAGCTTTTTAAGTGTAAATTGGGTTTTAATTGGATTGTTTTAAATTGTGGGCCAAAGCTGTATAATTCTTTTAATTGATTTTAAATTTTGTATTGGTATGTTTTTTATCCTTGGCTGTGCACCACCCTGAGTCCAATAGGAGAAGGGTGGTATATAAATTGAATAAATAAATAATAATAATAATAATAATTTATCATAGTTGCAGGGTCATGTGATCCCTTTTTGTGATCCTCTGATAAGTAAAGTCAATGCGGAAGCCAGATTAATTTAACAACTGTGGTACTAATTTAACAACTGCAGCGATTCGCTTAACAATTGTGGCAAGAAAGGTTCATAAAATGGAGTAAAACTCACTTAATAACCACTTCACTTAGCAACAGAAATTTGGGGGTCAATTGTCACCTGAAGTCAAGGACTACCTGTATTCCGTGCTAAAGCTACACTGGTGTCCTACGAGAACTGAGAATCAAAATGCATTTCCAGACTATGAATACCGCATCCAGTTTTGGTCACCATATTACACAAAAGATGTTGAGACTCTGGAAAGATTTCAGAGAAGGACAACAGAGATGATTATGCGGGTGGAGGCTAAAACATATGAAGACCGATTGCAGGAATTGGTTATGTCTACTTTAATGAAAAGAAGGACTAGGGATGACATGATATCAGTGTTCCAATATTTGAGGGGCTGTCACAAAGAAGAGGAGGTCAACTTATTTTCTAAAGCACCAGAAAGCAAGACAAAAAGCAATGGATGGAAACTAATCAAGGAGAGAAGCAACCTAGAACTAAGAAGAAATTTTCTAACAGTGAGAACAATCAACTAGTGGAACAGCTTGTCTTCAGAGTGCTCCATCACTGGAAGTTGTCTTGAATGGTATAGGATCTCCTGCTTGAGCACAGGATTGGATTAAAAGATCTTCCAACTCTGTTATTCTGTTATTTTTTTATATAGCATGAAATAGGCTGAACCTTCTTCCCTTAGTCAAGAATTGGACAACTTTTATATTGATTAGATTTCATTTCAGTTTTTTCTCTTTCATTTCCCAGTTTAGGCAATATGCTAATTGCTTCCATGAAAACAGATGGTTAGGAACGGTGTTAGAATAGAATAGAATAGAATAGAATAGAATAGAATAGAATAGAATAGAATAGAATAGAATAGAATAGAATAGAATAGTTGGAAGGGACCTTGGAGGTCTTCTAGTCCAACCCCCTATTTGGCAGGAAACCTTATACCATTTCAGACAAATGGTTATCCAATTTCTTCTTTAAAAACTTCCAGTGTTGGAGCATTCGCAACTTCTGGAGGCAAGTTGTTCCACTGATTCATTGTTCTGTCAGAAAATTTCTTCTTAATTCTAGGTTGCTTCTCTCCTTAATTAGTTTCCATTGCTTCTTGTCCTGCCCTCAGGTGCTTTGGAGAATAGCTTGACTCCCTCTTCTTTGTGGCAGCCCCTGAGATATCGGAATACTGCTATCATGTCTCCCCTAGTCCTTCTTTTCATTAAACTAGACATACCCAGTTCCTGCAACCGTTCTTCATATGTTTTAGCCTCCAGTCCCCTAATCATCTTTGTTGCTCTTCTCTGCACTCTTTCTAGAGGCTCAACATCTTTTTTACATCGTGGCGACCAAAACTGAATGCAGTATTTCAAGTGTGGCCTTACCAAGGCATTATAAAGTGGTATTAACACTTCACGTGATCTTGATTCTATCCCTCTGTTTATGGAGCCTAGGACTGTGTTGGCTTTTTTGGCAGCTGCTACACACTGCTGGCTCATATTTAAATGATTGCTGTTCTAACTTTGAACAGTCATTAAATTGTTGTACTACCTTTATATTGGACAGTTATAACTGTAACCATTCCTAAACAACTTTTCTTCTACCAGTCCTGCAACTGCTGGCCCTGGTTACTCAGTCAATACTCCTGAGTTCTATAGCCCAATTGTCCAGGAAGTCCAACACTTAGTGTGGTCCTTTTTGACCTAGGCAATCACTAGGATTCCAAGACTCCTCTCCCAGTTACTACTATTCAGCGAGGTATCCCTTATACTGTACCTGTGCAATTTCTAATGCTTGATTTTCATTTAGCAGTAATGCAAGGTGGTATATTCCATCTTGACTTGTTTTCCTAATATATGAATCATTGTTTCCCAGTTTAGTAATGTCAGATACATTTGTACTGAAACGTCTTTAATTTTCAACCCGTAAAAAGCTATGCCAGGTGAGAATAATAAATATCTCACAGTCAGTAACATTTGGAGGGCATCAAGCTGGGGAAGCTTGATCTTCATGATGATTAAGAAATTACTATGATTTTTAATTTCTGTTTGTGATAGGAAGAATAAATGGTTACTGACTGAAACATACTTTTCAATTATTATTATCCTTATTTGTTAGCACAGTTCGAGGACCCTAATGCAATGTAAAAAGAAGCCTTAAAAATAAATCCTTTCCCTAGTGTTTTGCATATAACAGTTTTTAATGTAAATGCCAGTAATTACAGATTTAAAATCTTGAAATTAAAGACACAAAAGAATTAAAAGAATTGCATTCACAAAAATCCTTGCCAATCAGTATATGTGGATTGGGGCTACTCCGGTATCCATTAATCTCTAATCTGAACAATTTGTTTTTGCCCACATTTAATTTCCAGGCGGTCTAAAAAGAATGGATTCAAGGCTAATTCATCAGCAAACTGTTGGCAAGGCCAGCCTATTCCATATGTAAATATTGGCATTGTTTAAAATAAATGTGATTATGTGAATTATTCAGATTTATTTCCTCTGATGCAAGCAGGATGTCTGCAAAAAATGTTCCATTAGAGATAAATCTGTTTTTCTACGAAAAAAAATGTAAGCTCTCTCCCCCCCTCCCCCCCTCCCTCCCTCCCTCTCTCTCTCTCTCTCTCTCTCTCTCTCTCTCTCTCTCTCTCTCTCTCTCTCTCTCTCTCTCTCTCTCTCTCTCTCTCTCTCAGTAGTTTATTCATCCAACCATATATAATGGTTGAAGATGGCTTACATCCTTAGGCTGTAAATCTACCAATAGATAGATAAATACTGTAGCATAACAATAGCAAAAGCATTTAGATTTAAATAGCACTTCACAATGCTTTACAGCCCACTCTAAGCAGTGTACAGAGTAGCATTTGCCCCCAACAATCTGGGTCCTCATTTTACTGACTTTGGAAGGATGGAAGGCTAAGCCATCCTTGAGCCTGGTGAGAGTCAAACTGCCAAATTGCAGGCAATCGGCAGTCAGCAGAAGTAGCCTGCAGTACTGCATTCTAACCACTGTGCCACCGTGGCGATAGATGAGAGAGAGAGAGAGAGAGAGAGAGAGAGAGAGAGAGAGAGAGAGAGAGAGAGAGAGAGAGATTTAGATGGGCAGGTTGAGGTACTCCTGCCCTGGGCTTTGGTCCTGAAGTGTGTGTTGGGTGTGTATATTAGGATGTTGTTAGGGTTAGGATGCCCTGACATTGTGTGAAATCCAGAAAGGAAGATTGACTTCAGATATGTAGATACCTCCCTATCAAACTGGAATATTGACAAATAAGATTCCCTTACCAATTTAATCTGGCTAAAAGGTGGTGGTGGGGGAAGAGATCAGATGCTTTTAAAAATGCAGGATCTCAATCATTGTGTGTTTGTGTGTGTGTGTATCCCACCCAGTAGTGGGTTGCAAAACCCATCGCTACTGGTGCGCTCATGCACAGAAGCATTCGGCGCGGGTGGGCAGAGTCTCCCGCCACTACCAGTTCGCAGATCCAGGTAGAACTGGTAGTAACCCACCTCTGATCCCACCAACAAATTTGTTAGCAATTCTCTTTGAATTAAATAGATAAATAAAATTAAAGGGTGCCCAAATAAAATTAGCCCCAAATTAGTGATAACAATTGGATGTTTTCCAAATGGACAGGACAAGACTAAATATTGTCATTGCACATGCTTATTGCTGAGATTTGTCATAGTGTTTGTAATTTTGTTGTTGTTGTTGTCAGTGCCACTGGTGTTTGCAAAACTTAAGATGTGAACTCTGTATGAATTTTAAATTATAAAACCAATTTTAAATGATAAAAGATTATTTTTATTTCATGGCAAAAAAAATTAAAAAGTTTTTTTTTTGCCATAAAATAAAAATGGTATGTACATTCTAAGAGTTATAACATAATAGCTGTATTAGTAAGAATAGAAGTATTAACTGCTATAAATCCAGGCGGCATAAACATATTCTGCAACCACATTCATATTTGTCTATTGCAAGTTTTATCCTTAATTATCCCTCTGCAAAAGGCTCGTTAAGAACAAAGCCAAGGTTCCTAAAATACTCCTAGTGATACAGTTGTCCTTGAGTCCTTCTTTGCCATAGCAAAATGGTACAACATAATGTTTTGTTTTAATGCTTTCTGCTTCTTTTTAGAAAAAATAGGTCTAAGAGACTGACAGTTTTGTGCCAAGATAGAGCAATTTGAAACACTTGAAATATTAAACCTTGGGCAACATTATTTATAATGGGAATTATGACAGAAATATGAACACACATCAAGGAAGTTTTGAGGGTATGTATAACCTTTCATAAATATATTTTCCCCTCCTCCCTTTTCTTATTAATTACTAGGGATAGGAAAAATCAAGCCATCAGAATTTTTCAATGAATATTTATCCCTTTTTGATACCACATAATCAGCTTCAGATTCATAGCACTTCACAAGAACATTAACATTTAAACCACAATATATAACCAGCAATATAATACTACACAAATATAAAGGTGTAAAAACAACTGGAGCAAACCTAAACAATTAGCTGTAATAATGATCGTAGGGATAATAAAATAAATAATAAATAATTTTATTTCTATACCGCCCTTCTCCCGAAGGACTCAGGGCGGTGTACAGCCAATTTAAAAACACAACACACAACAATAATTAAAAATTAAAATAATTACATAGATTTGGCCGATTTAAAACCCCAAACATTTAAAATACCCCAATTAAAATTATTAAGTTGATAGCCCTGCCTGGCGGAACAACAGGGTCTTCATTGTGCAGCGAAACACCCGGAGGTCGGAGATCTTACGTATTTCCGGGGGCAGTTCATTCCACAGGGCTGGGGCTCCCACAGAAAAGGCCCTCCCCCTGGGTGTCGCCAGCCGACATAACTTGGCTGATGGCACCCTGAGGAGACCCTCTCTGTGGGAGCGGACTGGTCGGTGGGAGGCTATTGGTGGCAGAAGACGGTCTCGAAGGTACCCGGGTCCTATGCCATGGAGCGCTTTAAAGGTGGTAACCAACATCTTGAATCGCACCCGGAAGACCACTGGGAGCCAGTGCAGCTCGCGCAGGAGGGGGGTCACGCGGGCACAACGAGTTGCGCCCATAACCACCCGCGCGGCCGCATTCTGGACCAGTTGGAGCCTCCGAGTGCTCTTCAAGGGGAGCCCCATGTAGAGAGCATTACAATAGTCCAGCCGGGAGGTGACAAGGGCATGAGTGACCGTGCGCAAGGCGTCCCGGTCCAGAAAGGGCTGCAACTGGCGGATCAGGCGAACCTGATAAAAGGCCCCCCTGGCCACGGCCGTCATATGCTCTTCTAAAGACAGCCGTGCGTCCAGGAGGACACCCAGATTGCGAGCCCTCTCTGTGGGGGGCAAAGATTCACCCCCAATAGTCAGCGATGGCACCTGCTGACTATATCGGGACGCCGGCAGCCACAGCCACTCGGTCTTGGACGGGTTGAGTCTGAGCCTGTTCCTCCCCATCCAGACCCTCACGGCCTCCAGGCAGCGAGACATCACATCAAGGGCATCGTTGGGGTGGTCTGGGGTGGAGATGTACAGCTGAGTATCATCAGCGTACAGATGACACTTCACCCCAAAACCACGGATGATCTCACCCAGTGGCTTCACATAAATGTTGAACAGAAGGGGCGAGAGGACCGACCCTTGTGGCACTCCCCATGCGAGATGCCTCAAGGTCGACCTCTGCCCCCCTGCCAACACGAACTGCGAGCGGTCGGAGAGGAAGGAGGAGAACCACCGCAGAACGGTGCCCCCTATTCCTAACCCTCTTAACCACCGCAGCATGATACCATGGTCGATGGTATCAAAAGCCGCTGAGAGATCTAATAGGACTAGGACAGAGGAGCAACCCCTGTCCCGAGCCCTCCAGAGATCATCCACCAACGCGACCAATGCCGTTTCTGTGCTGTGCCCCTGCCTGAAGCCCGACTGGCACGGGTCTAGATAGATAATAATATTGATAGCTACTATTAACCTTCTCATCTTTCCTATTACCTACTCCTATTGATTTCTTATGACCATCACTTAGTTGGTTGTATCTTATGATTTATGATTGTATCTTATGATTTGTCACTTTGTTGCTTGTATGTACAATGAGAATTTATGCACTGGAGACAAATTCCTTGTGTTTCCAATCACATTTGGCCAACAAGTAGTATCATCTCCCCTCCCCTCCCCTATCCTATCCTCCCCTCCCCTATCTTACCCACCCCTCCCCTCTTTCCACCCCACCCCATCCCATCACATCCACTGAATGAATAAGTATATGATAACATACAAATTTTCAATCTTTATATCAGTGGTGAAATGCAAATTTTTTTACTACTGTGGACTTGGCTTGGTGGGCGTGGCTTGGTGGGTGTGGCAGGGAAAGGACACTGCAAAATCTCCATTCCCTCCCCACTCCAGGGGAAGGATATTGTAAAATCTCCATTCCCACCCCACTCTGGGGCCAGCCAGAGGTGGCATTTGCTGGTTCTCTGAGCTACTCAAACTTTCTGCTACTGGTTCTCCAAACTGCTCAAAATTTCTGATACTGGTTCTCCAGAACGTGTCAGAACCTGCTGGATTTCACCACTGCTTTATATGCATATCAAAATCTATTTCCCCCCCCCCCCAAATTTGTAAGATTGTTCACAGCTTGGCATAAATACAGACTTAAAACCTTTTTAATTATAGAAACGCAATACCTACAGTACAAATTGGGCATGAAATTAAATTTTTAAAAAACTGGCGCTAACTTTTCTGCTGAACAAATATTTTACAGAAATAGCATGGCTGAGAAGAACTGTGTGAATGTGATAAGATATTTGGGTAAGGTTGCCTTATTTGATAAAAATTGTGGTTGAGAAACTTACATCCTTATTTTTGGGATTGAAGCTTTTCAATCACAAGCTTCAACTTGACCTCTTACTTTTACGGGAACACTATGCAAGCATTTTCCTTCCTATCATTTGAAAAGTGTTACTATAAAATAAAACCCAATTGTTACGATGTTACAGAATTTGAACAGAATTTAGAGCCTTTTGTTCCAAGAGAAGATTTATAAAAGTCTGCCTTATGTCACATCACTTTGTCACATAATATGATCAAGAAAGGGATATTTGGAGTTTTAGGGATGATAGGGTGAAATTACAAATAAATTAGTAAATGGACTGTATACCTAGAGTCCTCAACTTACAACCACAGTTGACCTCAAAATTTCTGCTGCTAAGTGAGACATTTGTTAAGTGAGTTTTACCCCATTTTACAACTTTCTTGCCACAGTTGTTAAATGAATCACTGCAGTTGTTAAGTTGGTAACATGGTTGTTAAGTGAAGCTGGCTTCCTTATTTACTTTGCTTATCAGAAGGTCGCAAAAGGGGATCACGTGACCCTGAAACATTGCAACTGTCATAAATATGAACCACTTGTTAAGTATTCAAATATAAATCAGGTGACCATGAAGATGCTGCAACGGCCATAAGTTTGAAAAATGGTCATAAGTTACTTTTTTCAGTGATGTCGTAACTTTGAACGGTCACTAAACAAACTGTTGTAAGTTGAGGACTAGTGGTATTATCAAACCCAGCTGCAGTGTCAAACAGTCATTCTACCAAAATGATGACCCACGTGAGGTGTTTTTCATGAGGTAAATCTCACTATTGTACGACACAAATATGCAAGTTACAGCACTGGGCTAATGACATTTTCACCCATGACCATCATCACTGTCTCTGTAGCTACCCATAACTACTTTTGAATGGCAAGATATCCTGCAGTCTTCAGTTCCTCATTTACTTCATGAAAGGGCAGAAACATTCTCTTTCAAGCAGACAGAAAGACAGATAGATTGGACTCATGGATGAAAGCCAAAAGTAAGTTGGGACACAATCAGAGGTGGGATTCATTTACCTTCCCTACCGGTTCGCAAATGTGAGTGTGCACCCACTTGGCTCACACACGCCACCTCTGCACATGCACACAGCCTTCTGTGCATGCGCAGTACTCGCACATTACGTCTGGGTAGGTGGGTGGAACCGGTTCGGTGACATCATATCGTCACCGCTACCGACTCGGCCGAACCGGACCGAACCGGGAGGAACCCACCACTGCTCTGGACACAATATTAGATATGTGGTTAAGACTTAAATACCTATGCATCTACTGCACATATCTGGCCCTGGAGTAACAAGAAGCTTGGGAGAAGAAATTGAAGAAAAATATTTTCAAGTCAAGCTTGATTCCTGACGAATTCAGGGATCAAAACAAGAGGGTTTTGGCAATAGTGAGGAAGTGGTTACTCATTACTTTACCTGTGGGTGTTTACGTTTTCCAATCCAGCCCACCACTCTGAAATTTTCAATTTATCATTCCTACAAATGCTAACCAGGCATGTTTCTTTTTTCCTTAAAAACCCAGAGAAAGTCAGCTAGAGACTTCCGTGAAAAAAGAGAGGACACAATTTTTTAAGCATAAAGAATTTTTAAAGTCATTTCTTGGCAAGGATTGGTAGCACCAACATCAGCGGGTTACTGTACATACTGCAAAAATAGAGCACTTACAAAAATAGATTTTCTACACTGGAAGCCCAACTCACTGCAGGAAAAACAACGGCAATGTCTAAATAAAACATGGCAGAGAATGTTAATTAAAATTATTTCCTAAGTGCCTACTCCAAACCAGTGATATTTGCTAAAGTTTATTTATATCCTTGCTACAGAATCAGATAAGGAACTAATCCGCGTTTAATCATTCATTAATTTGATTAATGCTATGGGGACATGTACCATATATAATGAAGATCTCATGCCAGGTTGTTCATTCAACAACTACAATCCATAGCTGTCAAAATATTAATCTCTTCTGTTACAACAACAATCATTCTAAATTAATTTGAGGTCTGCAATTCTTTTGTAACTATTGGCCAGAATAGGCATCACACTATACATGCTGTTTTTGTTCAGAAAATAAGAATAAAATTAAGATACCATACTTTTTGTAGTATAAGACACACTTTTCCACCCCCTAAAAGAGGGTGGAAATGTTGGTGTGCCTTATACACCGAATACAGTCATTTTTGGCCTCCTGAAACCCCACCCTGCACATCCCTTTTTCGCCAAAAACAGGACTGTTTTTCGCAAAATGGGACTGGCAGAGGGTTTGGGAGGCCTGCAGAGTGTTCCTGGGGGTCGGGGAGGGCAAAAACTGGATGCACGGAGGCCAAAAACTATTTTTTTCTGGTTTTCCTCTTCAAAATCTTAGTGCGTCTTATATGCCGGTGCATCTTATAGTCTGAAAAATGTGGTAATTTCTTTCTGTGGGGTGTTTTTCAGCAGCAGGGACTGGGAGACCAGTCAGGGTTGAGGGAAAGCTGAATGGAGCAAAGTACAAGGATATCCTCAGTGAAAATCTGTTTCACAGTGCTCAGGACCTCAGACTGGGCTGAAGATTTACTTTCCAACATGACAATGATCCTAAGCACACAGCCAAGACACCACAGGAGTGAGTGGGGAACAACTCTGTGAATGTCCTAGAGTGTCCCAGCCAGAACCCTGACACGAATCCTACTCAACATCTCTGGTGGGACCTGAAAATGGCTGTCCACCGACAGTGACCATCCAATCTGACTGAGCTTGAGAGGATTTGCAAGGAAGAATGGCAGAAAATCTCCCAATCCAGGGGCGCAAAGCTTGTCGCATCATATCCAAAAAGACTCGAGGCTGTAATTGCTGCCAAAGGTGCTCCAACAAAGTACTGAGTGAAGGGTCTGAATATTTATGCCAATGTTACATTTCAGTTTTTTCTTCTTAATAAATTTACAGACATTTCTAAAATTCTCTTTTCACTTTGTCATTATGGGGTATTGAGTGTAGATGAGAAAAATGAGAAAATGAGAAAAAAATGAATTTCAGCAACTGGAGAATCAGGCTAAAGATAAAGGTAAAGGTTCCCTTTGCACATATGTGCTAGTTGTTCCCGACTCTAGGGGGCAGTGCTCATCTCCATTTCAAAGCTGAAGAGCCAGAGCTGTCTGAAGACATCTCCGTGGTCATGTGACCAGCATGACTAAACGCCAAAGGCGCATGGAACACTGTTACTTCCCCACCAAAGGTGGTCCCTATTTTTCTACTTGCATTTTTTATGTGCTTTCAAACTGCTAGAAGCTGGGCAGAAGCTGGGACATGTAACAGGAACTCACCACGTTACGCGGCACTAGGGATTCGAACTGCTGAACTGCCGACCTTTCAATCAACAAGACAAGAATCAGGCTGCAGCATAACAAAATTGACAAAAGCAAAGGGGGTCTGAATACTTTCTGAAAGCATTGTAGGTGAATAAATCTCTGGCTACCCATCCAGAAATTCAAATTCCAGTAGTAGCATTTAAAGCACAAAAACAAAATTATATAACTATTTGCATTTGCTCAACAAGATCCCACTTGTTGAGTGGGATCTACAAAGTAATGCCTGATACAGAAAGAAAGTGTAATTCCTTTTTTTTTTCTCCATTGTTTATTATGCTAATTTAGGGGCAAAATGATACAAGAGAGAAGATTGGGAAAAAAGAGCTTCATTTCTTTCTCCCAACAGAAGTGGCTGCACTCAAATTAAAAGCAGTTGTACCATTTAGCTTATACAGAGAACACTTATCTTTCCAATCTGTTCTGACAGCTTGTTATCATCTGATGAAATGAATAATATTCAGCGTGTACTTTAGCTAGTTCTTTATGAGGCACAGCTCGAAGCAATGTTTTCAATGAAACCCCCAAAGCTACCTTCTAAATTTGATTCTAATGCAAACCAAATTTAAGATAAAAACGCTTAATGAAACCATGTCCGCTTTTGCTGATTAACAGACTATTATGAAAAGACTGATTTCAGATTTATTAAACATGCCTAATTTTCTTCTGTACTGATTCTAGGAAATACACAAACACACACACGCAGAAACACACACAGGTTGTAGTTGTTACAAAGTGATTTAGAACAAGTAGTATATATTGCGTGTTATGCGCAGACAGCTGCTGTGTGAGTAAAAATAAAAATAATATATTTATAGATGTATTATATGTCCATCGAATGAATGGAAATAGATATGATAGAAGATGATAGATGATAGATAGATAGATAGATAGATAGATAGATAGATAGATAGATAGATAGATAGATGGCAATACTAGATGATAGATAAATAATAGACAATACTAGATGATAGATGGACAATCTGCAGATTTATTCCATAGCTGGTAATACAAAGAAAACATTCTGGATGCAAAAGGAGAAATATACTGAGTAGTTGGTATACTGTAACATAAAAAGATACATTTATAGGATTATGCTTAAAAATTATACAAAAAAGGAAGATTGATTGGACAATACCTTAACTGCAGTTGATGGCAAAGACTTATTTCCATCGTTTTTCTCAGGGAAAATATTATGTTCATTGACAAATAAGTCATTTCCCAATTGGTCTGTGGATCATCATTGTTTAGCTGTTATTTCATTCCTTCAAAAATTGATTTTGTAGAAAATAGCATCAAAAAGGTTATACCCAGAAACTGCCTTCAGGCATTTCAATTTTCCAAATGAAAAATGCAGCTATTTTACAGAAGGTAGGAAATACGGAAGGAAGGATTTTATATTTGCCAAAAATGTGTTTAATAAGCTGTTGGAATAGACTGTTCTGTTAAATAATCCATGGTATTGATTTTGTTTGGGTTGTTTTTTTTTAGCACTTGTTAATCCCTTTCAGTATTAGACTGATGATCTATTCATGTTTGAAAGGTATGCTTTTCTGGAAAGGAAATGTTACTTTCAGCACTGATGTTTTATGTCTCGCACCATTAAGTAGTTGAATTATTTTTTTCCTCTTATATGTTGGCAGTTAAAACTAAGAAACCAATACTGTGAACACATGTGAATGAGAGAGAACAGGCTAGTGCAGGGGTGTCAAACTCGATTTCATGGAGGGCCACATCAGGGTTGTATTTGACCTTGGAGGGGAGCGGGTGGGGGTGTGGCCAGGGATGGGCGGAGCTAAAGATGGTCATGGTCATGGTGGGCGTGACCATGGTGGGCAGTTGACACAGGCTCAAGATCCTTTTTCCTTTTGCATTCAACACAGCTATTCCAGACAAAGGGAGATTTACTTTCTGGCACAAATAGTCTCAATTCCATAATGTAGAGATTAAAGACACATAGAGACCCCAGATGCTATGGGGCTTGACTCTTTTGTATAGGAGCAGAGCATAAATGAACTGACAATTTCTCCAGATGTCTCTAAAAACTGTCCGTCCAACAGTCTATCAATCTTTGTTACTACCTCTGACACAGCCCCAGAGGAGGACTTAATATTATTAATAGTTTACAAAATTGATATATCACCTAATTCTCAATGACCCTGGGTGGCTCACAACAATAAAAAAAAAATACAATTAAATCAATCACAGGTAAAAGATTAAGAAAAAAAGATGACAAACTGAGTGATACAAGGGGGCTCCCCCTCTCTCATCAAAGACCTGGATGAGTGCTGCTGGAGGCCGTGGAGGCCGAAAATGGGCTGTGGGGGGTTGTACTTGGTCCCCAGTGGCCCATTTTGGCCAGCTGAGACACCGCGGGCCAGATCTAAAAAGCCTGTGGGCCTTACGTTTGACACCCTGAGCCAGTGGATAGAGTTCGATCTGGAGAAACTGGCTTATGAATCTCTGAAACATTCATTAATCTAAGTGTTTTGGTAATTTTTGACCAAAATTACCTCAGAGGTCTGTTAGTGAAGATACAATGGAACTGTCCACTATTTCTCTTCCTGGCTGATGGAAGCAGATGAAGGATGCAAATGTATGTTACAAAATGGATATAGCTTTCTTCACTGACCATCAAATCAAAAACACTTCCTAAGGTCCATGTTATGTACATTCTACCACTTTCTAATGTATTAAATACCAGCAAAATCCAGTAAAGAACATCTAGATGCCTTAATTTAAAATGAGAACTATGGTTTACCTAATAATGTACACTGATGAATCTTTTCTACCTCTTATGGAAGATGAAATACAATAAATTATGGAGGAGCAAGCACATGTTTTTTTATTATTTTCTATTAACAATGAAGGGCTACACACTTACGACTGGACAGCTAGCAAGGGCAGCCTATCTTTACAGCTGAGGCTATAGGGACTACTGGAGTGAACAAAGCTCATTAACACAATGAACTTTATTGTGAGTGATTAGGTACTTGTTTCCAAAAATTCAGCTCCAGAGAACCAGTAATAGCTTATCTTTGGGGTTGGAGTTGTTCAGTGTTCAGAAATCAGAGGGGAATTAACTAATTGAGGTTGTTTGCACATAGGATAGAAGCTGTTATCTCTCCAAAGTAGGTTGGGTATCAAGGGCAATTTATGCTTCTCTTAAGCAGTTGATTTTTCCATTAAGTGCTCTCTGAAATGCTGTTGCCTATCTACCTAATGCTGTTCCTTCTTCTATTCCTTCTCCTTCTCAGAAGAAGAAGAAGAAGGAGAAGGAGAAGGAGAAGGAGGAGGAGGAGGAGGAGGAGGAGGAGAAGGAGAAGGAGGAGAAGAAGAAGAAGAAGAAGAAGAAGAAGAAGAAGAAGAAGAAGAAGAAGAAGAAGAAGAAGAAGAAGAAGAAGAAGAAGAAGAAGAAGAAGAAGAAGAAGAAGAAGAAATCTCTAGCTCAGGGTTTAACTATGGGATCCTTGGTGCTCTTTGAGCTTGGTAGTTTTCTTGTAGATGTTTAATTTACCAAACTAGGGTAAATTAAACTGGGGTTTGCTCTCTGTTTATATATAAGTGGCTTGCCCTGTCAGTGTTGGTGGGAATGTTCTTGAAGGTTCCTTGATTAGGCTGCTCTTTACTGTTTGTTTGATTGAATTGGTAGTTCCTTGATTGGGGTATTGTTTACTGTCTGATTGTTGGTCTGGTATTAATGCTGGTGCTAATCTGTTTTTCTCGGTGTTGGTTGCTGGAAAGGAAGTATTTTGCTCTATGTTTCTTTTTGGCTTTTTTGATTGTCTTTTTTGAATGGTATATAGATATTTTTTTATGTCTATGTGTCTGTTGGTGTTGTATGTAAAGAGTGCTGTTAGTACCGATAATATTATCTAGTTAGGCAATGAAACATCTGCAAAAAACCCCACCAAACTTAGAAAGCACCAAAGACTCCACAGTAGGTGACATATAAGACAAACAATACCTGATTCTTCTGCAAAGATCAAACTTAGGCTAATTCACACCAATAAGTATGTTTGTAAGTACCAACAGAGGCTTTAGGAACTTATGCAAGAAAATAAACTACATTGCAAAGCATTTGAAATTTCAAAAATCAGAAATGGTTAAATATAAACGCCGTCACTGCAAAACTTTTCAAAGCTAAATAGGCAAGATCTTGAAAAGTGCCTTACCACAATGCAGCAGTACCAATGTATACCGAAATGTACAATAAAAGGATGGCACATAGCAATCAACACTCCTTCTTTAAAGCATTATCACTGACACGTCCCCAAAGAACATTTCTTGTGATGAGTAAAATAGGACTGTCAATCATTTGATTCTGTTTTTCATCTTCCCAGTTTAGGGGGAAAGGAAAAAGAAAGAAGAAAACAAGGTAGATTTTTTTCTTTCTTTTTCTTTTTTTGCAACTATATGCCTGCCTTTCTACAGTACAGTTCTTAAAAAGGAATTGTGAATGAAATTCCCAGCTAAGTTATCCCTACTCAAGGAGAACTCAAATAATCTTTGGGGTATCTTTTATCTTATCTAGGTGGGATGGGTGACATAAATGTCTAATAAATAAATAAATCCCAATTGGCAGAAGGTTTCCAGTTCAGCTAAAAATTCAGCCAACTCTGACACATACTTCCTGTATTTTTCGGAGTATAAAACACACCTTTCCCGCCCTAAAAGGGGGTGAAAATTTAGGTGCATCTTATACACCAAATATAGCCCCGCCCACTCACTGGCCCCCACCCTTTGGCCTCTGCCTCCCAGCAGTTACCACCTTGCAAGCAATCAGCAAGAAAAGACAGCTCCTTTCAGCTTCAGAACAGCCTAATTAGCACAAGTTGATTAGATCGGCCTCCTGACTCTCAGTTGATTTGCTCTCAGCTGCTTTGTGCAGGGCTCTGCTGCTTGCTGCAAGGAGGTAAATTGCTGGAGCAGATTTTTCTTCCCTTGTGCTAATCAAGCTATGCTGAAAACGAAAATGAAAGTAAAGCAGGCTGTTGGCTGTTTGCTGCAATGAGGCAAAATTGCTCAGAGACAGAGGGAGATTTCTTTTTCTTCTTTTCCTCACCAAAAAAGGTAGGTGCATCTTATACTCAGAAAAATACGGTAGTTCTTTAACAGTACTAGCAATAGCAATACACTTAGACTTATCTACCTCTTCAAAGTGCTTTACAGCCCTCTCTAAGAGGTTTACAGAGTCAGCGTATTGCCCCCAACAATCTGGGTCCTCATTTTACCAACCTCGACCTGAGTCAGCGCTGAGCTGGTCAGGATCAAACTGCTAGCAATCGGCAGAATTAGCCTGCAATACTGCATTCTAACCACTGCATCACCACTACGACTCTTCTGTACCCTGTAGTTTCTAAATGGCTCACATTTTATGTCCCCTTCTATAAATTCTACATCTCACAATCCCTCTTGCTTAAGAACCTTTATTGAAACTGCATAATCACAATTACCTGCTTAGAATTACAATTTGTAATTTTTAAGGAATTATTCAGCATTCCAAATGCAGATTTCTGCAGTTATTAGCCGCTTGAAAGATTCACCAAGTATATGTTTGTAACCGCATTAATTTTAAGAATAATTTAGTTGGAAAGCCTTGATTACCAAGAAGGCACATATTACTTTTTTTTTTTTAGATAACACTATAGACATGCGAGGAATCTATGTTTTGTCATTTCCACAAATGTTGATAGCATAGTAATAACCATAAAACTACTTTGAATGACAATCCTGTATAATCTGCTATGACAAGTAACATATTAAAAGCAAAGAAACATAACAAAAGGGAGTGAACATGATACTGAGATCTACATAAAACTGCTAATGTTATGCAACAAAACAATTTTCATAATTGTTTTTTAGTTTGTTTGCTTCCTTCATTTCTGCCTAAGTGATTGCAAGCTTCTCTTTTAAATCTTTTATTTTTTCCCCCCTCTCCTTCTCGAAAAACCCCCAGACATTTTTAATTGAAGTTCTAAACTGGATCCTGATATTTTAACCTGTAGGCATTTTTCAAATGACCATCTAGAAAATATAGCATAGTGGAAAGGCAGAATTCGAGTTTCGGTCATTTTGACCAAAGCAGATCTTTGTTAACATATTTTTTTTTTATAATGTCGGGGCTCAGTTTTCCGCCAAAAAGAGTACAATTTGGTGATCCAAACTTCGAAGAAACTGGTCTAAAATGGTATGGAGAAGCAGAGAGGGATCTGAGTGAAGTGGAATCGGATTGTGATGAAAATTTTGTAATGGACGATGAGGAACCTGCCGCTGCCACTGATTCTGACATTAGTGATATATGAAGCTCCCAATGAAATTGATAACCAGGTACAATCTATGTTGCACAATAATTTATATGTCCAGAACAAATTCAAATGGTCTTCTGCATCTTTTGGAAGCAATAGATCCAGAACCGCTAGTCCAGGGGTGAAATGTTCCCGGTTCGGACCAGATCACCCGATCAAGTAATGATGGCAGTGGGTGGTTCAGAGAACCAGTAGCAGAAATCCCTGCCTCCCCCCCATGTCCAGATGAGCCACACAATCAACAGAGGCTTTTTTTTAACTTTTAAAAGCATTTTTTCTACAAATGCTTTTAAAAGTAAAAAAAAAAGAAAGCCTCTGATGATTGTGCGGCTCAGCTGGGATCGTCAGAGCCTTTTAAAAGCATTTTTTCTACAAATGCTTTTAAAAGACTCCGACGATACCAGCTGAGTTGCCTGATCGTCAGAGGCTTTTTTTTTTCTTTTAAAAGCATTTGCTTTTAAAAGAAAAAAAAAGCTTCTGACGATCAGGCAACTCAGCTGGGATTGTCAGAGCCTTTTAAAAACATTTTTTCTACAACTTCTTCGGCCAAAGAGGTTGTAGAAAAAGTGCTTTTAAAAGTTAAAAAAAAAAAGTTGGCCAACCCACCCACTCACATTACCCCCCCCACACCAAGCCACACCCACAGAACCGGTAGTAACAAATTTTACATTTCACCACTGCACTAGTCACAATAGTGTTGTGCAATTACCTGGACTACGGCCAGCAGCTAGAAATCTCGGAAGTTTACCTACTCCCCTAGAGATTTGGAAATTATTATTTTCTAAAGAAATTATTAGCGCCATCATTCAGTGGGCCAATGTAAAAATTAGAGAGGAAAGATTGAAGTTCAAGGATGGAGAAACAAAAAGTGACCTGCGCAATGTGGATTTGATGGAGATCAATACATTTTCCGGTTTACTGCTCTATACATCAATTTTTTAGATCCAACCATGAAAACATCGAATGTCTTTTTGTTACTGAGGTGATTATGACCTCATGTCTGTAATAGCGTAGCCGAAATAGTATGTCTGTGGTTAAGGGTTAAGAGCAAAAATAATCACACTAAATTGCTATCACTCTCCACATGATTTTTTTTTTTTACAAAAGAAGAAACAGCTGTCACAGTTTTTTTAAATGAGCCACAGAACATTATGCATCAGGTCAATAACTAAGAGCACAGGTGGCTGAACTAGACTTGTCTATCCATCCACTACGAGAAAGAAAACGAAATATTAAATCCTATAATCCAAAATCCACATGACTCCCATCTGCTGACGTTGTAGAAACTTTTGTTCATATGGTAGTTTTTGTTGTTGTTGTTTTAATTCTAATGCTTGACATTTTGAGTTACAGGCATCTAGTATTTATATTTGTTTGACAGTTGGTAAAAAGAAAAAAATGCCTCCAAACATTTCTTCTGCAGCATTTCAGTATACATCCTTTTGGAAAGAAGATTAAATATTTAGGATGTACCCATTTGGTCAAGACAGTAACTGATGACAGGAAAGGAGAGAAGGAGGAATGAAAGAAAGTAAATAAAATGAAGCCAGCATGCCAACCATATTTTGCAAAACATATTGCTATGAGACTGATTTCATGTAACTATTTCCTGTTTTTCAATCTAAAAAGAAAAGGAAATTAAATTTCACTGGATGACGTTCATTCAAACACTTCTTTAAGACTCTACATATCTACCCTAATCTTACTCTGACCTAACATCAACATGATACATGTTGCTGCACAGTGGTGGGATTCAATTTTTTTTACTACTGGTTCTGTGGGCGTGCCTTGGTGGGCATGGTGTGGCTTGGTGGGCATGGCAGGGGAAGGATAGTGCAAAATCCCCATTTCCTCCCGATCAGCTGGGACTCAGGAGGCAGAGAATAGATGAGGGTGGAGCCATCTGAACTACTCAAAATTTCCGCTACCGGTTCTCCAGAACTGGTCAGAGACTGCTGAATTCCACCTCTGATATTGCAGGATCCAATCTAGGTTGCTCACTGGGACCAGAGGTTGAGTTTTCTGAGCTTTCAGACTCATGCTGGAGCCCATCCTCAGGGAACTGCTGGTGAAAGAGAAGTTCTCTGAGGATGGACTCCAGCAAAGTCCAAAAGCTTCCAAGACTGAACCTCTGGTTGCAACTCAGATTGGATCCTGCAATGTTTTCCTAAAATGCGTATATTTGCCTTCATTTTTTGACACATATTCTTGATACCAGAGGAATGAGATGTAGTTAAGTAAAGGCAAAGGTTCCCCTCGCACATATGTGCTAGTCATCCCTGACTCTAGGGGGTGGTGCTCATCTCTGTTTCAAAGCCAAAGAGCCAGCGCTGTCTGAAGATGTCTCTGTGGTCATGTGACCGGCATGACTAAACGCCAAAAGCGCACAGAATGCTGTTACCTTCCCACCAAAGGCAGTCCCTATTTTTCTACTTGCATTTTTTACGTGCTTTCAAACTGCTAAGTTGGCACAAGCTGGGACAAGTCATGGGAGCTCACCCCGTTATGCAGCACTAGGGATTCGAACCGCTGAACTGCCGACCTTTCAACAAGCTCAGCGTCTTAGCCATTGAACCACCATGTCCCATCGAGACTTAGTTACTGATGTGCTATCTATCAAGCAGTAAGTTGTTATCCACCAAAAAGGCTCACGCTGCAATTCTGTATCTTAAGCATAAGAGTGTAAACACGTAAGCTTTAAGAAGACGAAGACATTTCCAAGTTACTTGATAGTTGAAACAACTGGAAAAGATTCACTTCATTATTCACTTTGCAAGAAGCAACAGCAACAAACAGAAGCTTTGTGTTGCTGGATTGCAATGGGAAAATTAGAAAAGGAGATAAAAGGGAAACCAGTTAGCTTTCCCCAACAGCCTTTCTAAAAGACGATCTTTTCACAGAGAATGAAAACGGATGAGTCTGGGAAGACATTTGGTAGAAAGGAAGGGGCTTCCACAATGAAAAAAAAAACCCTCCACCTGCTGTTTTTTATTCTGTCATCTATTGATTTATTTTAGGAAAGCACCTGAAAACAAACACAAGGACTGAAATGCAGTAGTCTTTAAAGATTTCCAAAGAATGAAGTGCCTTGAGTTGGCTAGCTTATTGGTAAAATTGTTACTGGTAAAGATAACAAAGAATCGGAACAATATACTTCAGTTACCTAATGGAAATTATACATTAATGTTATTTATTTATTTATTTTATAATATTTATATGCCGCCCTTCTCCCAAAGGACTTGGGGTGGCTCATAGGATAAGAACAACAATAAATATCCAATAAAAATCAATAAAAACCCCCACAATTAAAATAAAACTCCTAAACAGATCAGGCGATTTGATTAAAAAGCCATGTCTTCAGGTCCCTGCGGAAGGAACGGAGGTCAGGGGCCATCCGGAGCCCAGTGGGTAGCCCATTCCAGAGGGTCAGCACAGCCACAGAGAACGCCCTCATCCTGGGTGCCACCAGCCGGCATTGTCTGGTCGATGGCACCCGGAGGAGGGCAGTCCTATGTGCGCGCACCGGGCAGTGGGAGGCCGATAGGAGGTGATCCTGCAAATATCCCGGGCCCATGCCATAAAGGGCTTTATAGGTCAATACCAGCACCTTGAAGTGGATCCAGAGGACCACCAGCAACCAGTGCAGCTTGCGCAGGAGAGATAACGGAAAGCTCCCGTAACAACCTGCGCGGCCGCATTCTGGACCAGTTGGAGCCTCCGGGTGCACCCCAAGGGCAGCCCCATGTAGAGGGCATTGCAGTAGTCCAGACGGGAGATAACGAGAGCCTGAGTGACTGTACGGAGGGCATCCCTATCTAGGAAAGGTCGCAACTGGCGCACCAGGCGAACTTGTGCAAAGGCCCCCCTGCTCACGGCCGTCAGATGGTCAACTAGGGACAGCAACGAATCCAGGAGGCTGCCAAGATTGCGAGTCTTTTCAGAGGGAGCAAGCAACTCTCCCCCCCTCATCAAAAGTGATGGGGCCACTAGATCCTGGGATGCCGACATCCACAGCCACTCCGTCTTGGAGCGGTTGAGTCTGAGCCTGTTCCTACCCATCCAAACCCGCACCGCCTCCAGGCACCGAGACATCACGGAAAGAACATCCCTGGATTGGTTCAGGGTGGAGATGTAAAGCTGAGTATGATAGAAGCCTACTTTTCTCAGAATTAATAACTGCTATAAGAATATGGTACATACATAGGAAGAGTGCAACGGGGATTAGAAATATCTTTTTCTGGGTTGACTTGTTGAATAGAAGTATCTCAGAGTACAAATATTAATTACCAACAGTGTAATTCTATAGACATTGCTTGGTTTGCCTTATTACAGTGTAGGGAAGTATGGACTTTAGCCTAAGGCTAAAGTCTTAGATCCTTTGAAAACAGCAGGACTTTCTTTTTGAGGAGATATGCCTGAAACTGAACAGTTTCAGTTTCTTTTCTTACATAAGAAAAGAAAAAAAAATGTTTCTTGCTCAGAAACTTTCCCCAGACTGAGGTGCAGTACAAATTAATGTCTTAGTTTTGAAAAGAGAAAGCACCTCATTCATGGTCATAGCAACAGCACTTAGACTTATATACCACTTTACAGTGCTTTATAGCCCTCTCTAAGTGGTTTACAGAATCAGCATATTGGCCCCAACAATTTGGGTCCTTATTTTACCCACCTCGGAAGTATGGAAGGCTGAGTCAATCTTGAGCCTGGTGAGATTTGAATTGCCAAGTTGAAGGCAGCCGGCAGTCAGCAGAAATAGCCTGCAGTACTGCACTCTAACCACTGCGCCACCGAGGCTCATGGTGTTCTTTTTCACTTCTCACTCAAGAAGCTCCTTCAGCTCTGACTGGATGGTGGGGAATGGAAGGATTAATATTCCTTGCAGATAGCTGGTCATTTGCATCCTTTTAGAGAGTCGTTGAGGCCACTTGGTGGTTTGTCTATGTCCTCAAGGTCACCTGAGTAGTGCAAATGGTTGTGGAGCCTTCTTGGAACTGCTGAAAGGACTGTGTTGTGGAGCTGTGCTTTCTGCAGGATGTTTTCTGTCCTGTCTCCCTTCACTGTTGAACACAGATGCAGGCTGTTGGGGATGGGTTTGTGCTGTCCGCATCTCAAACTGAAGTGCAAATGGTTCCTGAAATCTGCAATCTTTATTGAAACCCATCCATTTTATTTATTTATTTATTTATTTATTTATTTATTTATTTATTTATTTATTTATTTATTTATTTATTTATTTATTTATTTATTTATTTATTTTGTCAAGCATATATAAGATAACTGGTAAAAGTATAAACATAATTTCAATACATGAAAACAGTAAGTAAAAAGGAATATTAGGACAGGGACGGTAGGCACGCTGGTGCATTTATGCACGCCCCTTACAGACCTCTTAGGAATGGGGTGAGATCAAGAGTAGACAGTCTAAGGTTAAAGTTTTGGGGGTTTGGAGAAGAAACCAGAGTCAGGTAGTGCATTCCAGGCATTGACCACTCTGTTGCTGAAGTTGTATTTCCTGCAATTGAGTTTGGAGCAGTTTAGCTTAAGTTTGTATCTATTCAGTGGTGGGTTGCTCCCAGTTCAGTCTGGTTCTTGCGAACCGGTAGTATCGCCAGCAGGAGGCTCCGCCCACCCACCCAGACATCATCATGAACGATTTGCGCATGTGCAAAAGCTTCTGCGTGTGCTCAGAAGTGCATGCACACACGTGTTTCCATTGCGAACCGGTAGAGGAGGTAAGTAGAACCCACCCCGTATCTATTGTGTGCTCATGTATTGTTGTGGTTGAAGCTGAAGTAGTCATTGACAGGTAGGACATTGTAATAGATAATTTTATGTACTACACTTAGGTGAGACAGAAGGCGGCGTAGTTCTAAATTGTCTAAGCTCAAAATTTGAAGTCTGGTGGCATAAGGTATTCTGTTGAGAGCAGAGGAGTTATATATTCGAAGAGTATTCATCCCAAATGCATAGCTAAATGTCTATGCAGTTTCTCAGTCATCCAGGTTTATTTATTTATTATTTATTAATCATATTTCTATGCCGCCCACTCTCCGAGGACTCTGGGCGGCTTACACCAAAGACAGTATACTAAATAGCATATTGCCCCCAACAATCTGGGTCCTCATTTTACCCACCTCGGAAGGATGGAAGGCTGAGTCAACCTTGAGCTGGTGAGATTTGATCCGCTGATCTGCTGAACTAGCTCTGAGCTGAAGAAGCTTCTTGGATGAGAAGCAAAATGTCTTCAAAGAAAAACAAGAAAGTCCAGTTGCCTCTTGCAAAAGCACCTTTGGGACACGCATGGAAACTGTTTTGCTCAATGCTATATGTATTTATTTTGTACTATTCTGTTAGTCATTTTTACATTTTATGTTGTAAGCCACCCAGAATCACCTGTTAAAATGGGTGGCTATGTATATCAAATCATCAAATCAATCAATCAATAAAAAAAAAAAAGTAAGTTAGAAACAAAACACTGGGCCTTAAACCTAACCCACTCACATACAAATGAAGTGTATGCATTCTGCGGCTCCTAATGGGAACAGCTCAAATTATTTTCTAACATATGTCCAAATATTATTTTCAACACAAAGCTGTCAAATTCATGTCATATTTATTTATTTTTATTTCACAAGCCTGGTTTAAAAATCTTTCCATATCATTAATTGTTAAGGTGTGAGCAGGCGTGGATGTGTCTATGTATTTTAAAGAATTACAAGTGATAATTAGGGGGAAAAAAATCCCCTAAAAATAACTGAAGAATCAAAGTTGGCAGAAGCAATTCCATGCTCTAAATGAGAGTTCTATCAAAGAGCTTCCTTCTGATCCAGTTAATTTATGGTAATAATCAAAGAATTCTCATGTCAGGCAAACAGTCCATGCTGTGGAACAGAGGGAATTTGAAAATATAAGAAGAAAGCAAATAAGTATGGTGACTATTTCTGTAGCAACATCAGAGGGATCAAAAAAAACAGATTGTCCTAAATAGACACCTAATCAAAGTTGTCAGTGCTGGTGTGTGAAAGAAGTACAGAAAAAGAATGAATATTGCCATATGTAACAAGATGCTACACTCACAATGCAGTAATCTTGACGTCTAAATTCAGATTAAGCTGACTGTTTTAAATCCATATATCTACTTGCTTATTCTTTTCAGATCTTCAGTTAGTTTTTCTTTCTCTTAAAATTCATTTCCCCACTTAATTTGGAATTATATTCGGTATGTTGATTGCCATTCCATGGATTTTTTCCCATGGATTTCATTCCAAAAACAAGTTCACAGACGTCCCCCAGATCCTTGTTTCTTGGGTTTTATCACTGTTTACTTAAGCAAACAATTAGAGACAGGGCCGGATTTTCCTATAGGCTAACTAGGCTTCAGCCTAGGGCCTCAAGATCAAGAGGGGCCTACATTCCCTACATTCAAATTGTTAGCAAAATTAAAATTACACTTTCACTATAGGTGAAAGGGCCTCATAAATGGAATAGCCTAGGGCCTCTTTTCATCTAAATCCGGCCCTGATTAGAGACTTGATCCACATGACTAACTCCTTCTACTGCAGGAGTGTCAAACTCATGGCCCACAGGCTGGATGCATCATGCGCTGCCCCCCTCCGGTTTAGCGAAGGGGGCAAAAATCACAATACGTCATATAGCGACAACATGACACCGTGAGTTTGACACCCCTGTTCTACTGTTGTTGTTGTTGTTAGTTGTGAAGTTGTATCCGACCCATTGCAAACCCATGGACAACATTACTCCAGGCCTTCCTGTCCTCTACCATCCTCTGGAGTCCATTTAAGCTCATGCCTACTGCTTCAGTGACTCCATCCAGCCACCTCATTCTCTATCGTCCCCTTCTAATTTTGCCCTCAATCGTTCCCAGCATTAGGCTCTTCTCCAGTGAGTCCTTCCTTCTCATTAGGTGGCCAAAGTATTTTGAGTTTCATTTTCAGGATCTGGCCTTCTAAAGAGCAGTCAGGGTTGATCTCCTCTAGAACTGACCGGTTTGATCACCTTGCAGTCCAAGGGACTTGCAGGAGTCTTCTCCAGTATAGGCAATTGACCAATTTTGGAGGGAAGAACACCAAACCGTGTTTTATTTTCATTTTATTGGAACATCAAATCATCCAGGCTGTCTCAAAGGTGCCAAATGGCAACCGGACTTTCCTGGTGTTTTTTTTTCTCTGAAAACATTTCGCTTCTCAACCAAGAAGCTTCTTCAATTCTAACTGATTGCATGAATGATTGCAAAGAATATAAATCCTCCCATTCCCCACCAGTCAGTTAGAACTGAAGAAGCTTCTTGGATGAGAAATTAAATGTTTTCAGAGAAAAACAAAAACTGAAATCCCAGTTGCTTTTTGGAAAATCATCTTTGGGACAACCACAACCTGGATGTTTGAGAATTTCCATAGACATTCAAGCTGACAGTCCTTGAGGAAACTATTAGGTGTGCCCAGACATATCATGTTTCTTTAAGTGACTATTTATTCTTCCAGAAATACTATATACCCAATGGTAGAATTCAGTCGGTTCAGGCAAACTGGTTGTTAACTTGCTGGCTGGTCCCACCCCTTCCTCCCCGCCCCTTCCAGGAGTCCCTACGGAAACCGTTTTGGCTCTCAGGTAAGTGCAGGGAGGCCGACTTGGCCCAAAATGGGGTGCAGAGAGGTGCAGCACACCCCCCCCCATGGCCGTTTTTGCTCCCAGGAGGCTGCAGGGCAGCCTACTAGGCCCAAAATGGGGCAGTCCCCCTGGCAACCCATTTTTGCTCCCAGGGGTGCAGGAGGGGGTGCAGGAGGTTGAGTGCTGCCTGTCACACCCCCTGGCCACACCCACCATGGTCACACCCACCCGGCCGGTCATTAGGGCAGAGAACTGGTTGTTAAATTATTTGAATCCCACCACTGTATATACCTATAGATGTCAAGATGTAAATGGAACAGTTAGAAATCTTTTTTGGCTTTTGAAACTGAGAACACCAATGCAGAATAGTCTTTCTTGCTATGAAAAAAAAATAGAAATAATGCCATTTGAAAAAAAAAATCATGAAAAAGATGAATTACACTAAGAAAGAATAATCTGCATTTGTAAGAAAGTATTTTTCGAAGTTCAGGAAATACAGATGTACATAAAATCTAAACTCTAGTGCCGAGTAGGCATCAGAACTACTTTAGGAAAAAAAAATGCTTTGAGCTTTGTGTGAGGATGAATGTTCTGACCTAGGCTTCCTTAGAAAATATACAGCACAATCTTGTTCCTGGCAAACCTCTTTAATGTCTTATGGGAAGGGCCAATCATCTCCAAGCCTTACTCCCAAGTCGACCCTGTTTTCTTAATTGTTCTTGTCTTCTGGCAGCTCTGTGCATGTGCACACTGGGAACAGGCTCTGCCTTGCTGATGTCAAACTTCGGACACTCCAGAGGCAGCAAAGAACTACCAGATGGCCTTGGCTCCCTCTCTGCCTCTGCCTCTGCCTCTGCCTCGTCCAAGCCTTCCCTGGACTCCAGGACTGACCCACGTTCCTCCACAACCTCCTCACTGTCCGAATCTGCTGCCAGCTCTGTTGGCCGCTGGCGGGACACAACAATGAACACAGCACCTCTCTACTAAAAATCGGCTGATTTGTTTGCCATGCTGCCATTACTTAATGGTGTATTAGCTCACTTTGATGATGTATTATCAATGTGGCAGAAATGGACAGTATTCCATTGTCAGCAAGAGCCATTCAGTGCATGTACATAATGAGGAGCTTATTCACCAAATATTTCTTACAGCTTAGAGACAACACATTCAGCTGATGTCCAAAGTGCTTGTTTCTGCCTTTGACTTAAATGTACAATGCATTTATGCAGTGAGAATCCTTGATATCTGGTAATGTAATTGATACCGGCATTTCTATTTAGATTTACCAGCCAGTTTTACATTAAAAATGACTCTACATTTCTGAGTGAGCCTGAGAGATTAGTCATCTTCCAGGAAACATCACATAAGATATTATATAGTTGCTTCTTCGATTTAATGTGATTCGGAGGCCATGGGCATCTAATTGACTTATTAAGTAACAATTTAACATCAAGTTGTCCGCCCCAAAAAGGTTGGTTCTTTCTTATCCAATTTGATTTATAAAATTAATGGAATAAACAATTTTTATTTGCATTCCACTAGAGTATCAGTCTCACATTTCATCATGTAAAAGGTAAAGGTAAAGGTTCCCCTCGCACATATGTGCTAGTTGTTCCCAACTCGGGGGGGGGGGGGGGCTCATCTCTGTTTCTAAGCCAAAGAGCCAGCGCTGTCCGAAGACATCTCCATGGTCATGTGGCCAGGATGACTAAACGTCAAAGGCGCATGGAACGCTGTTACCTTTCCACCAAAGGTGGTCCCTATTTTTATTATGTGTTCCTTGAATCAGTTTAAGTTTTAAAGTTCTCATCAGAAGGTCCACTTACAATTTGACATTGTAAGAAGACTTACAATGTCAGGAGAAGAAAATAAAGGTCTAATTTTACCTAAAGCTTAAGTTACACTCTGTGTGGTAATTCTTTGGCAAATTTTGAACTCCTAAGAAGTAAGATTTATCAAATCTACTGTCTCATGCCATTAAAAAAAAATGCATTAATGGATAATATGATTAGCAAGGAACAGCTATCCTATGATGAGCTGTTCTGAAAAGTTATGGTATTGCCTCAGGGATATGAAATAAAATAATTCATGTATTTTAAATATATACTTTAATATGCTAATATTACATAAAGACTTTTGAACATTTCTGGATAATGTTTCATCAGTTTTACAATAATAGAATGATGAATAAAAGCCATTTTAATATACTTGGAGCAACAATAACAAAAATTTGATATCAAAAACATTGCGGATTACCGCCAAGGAAACACTTCTAATATTCCATAGCCATTGGAAATATCCATATTTCTGTTAATGAAGTCTCAAACAGGACTTCAGTAGACATGAACAGATGGATATGGAAAGAAACAATCATCTGGGTATTGAGCCCCAATTTATTTTAGTGTTTCAAATAAACACTATCAGTTTGAACTAAATCTCAAAGCAAATAAGCAGCAGTGGGTTTAATTATGTACAGTGTTTTTGTAAAAAAAAAAAAATCTTTTACACTATTGACAGAGAAAAACATGCACTGTCAAAAGAAACTTATAGACTGGGGGTTTTTTTCCCCAAAGAAAAATGAAAAATACAATAAAAATGAAAATAAAAAGTAGACTATATAATTTAACTATAGTCATAATTCTATATATAGTTAATCTAAAGTAGAGTATTTGATTGAACATTTGTAATTGATCTGTCCATAGATCGGAAGATGGCATATGAACTAAGAAAAAAAAATCAGCACGGGGACACAACACAACACAACACAACACAACACAACACAACACAACACAACACAACACAACACAACACAACACAACACCAGGTTCACAACCCCCAGACCCACATCCATCATCCACATCCTACATCCACATACCAACCAGTGGTAGGTTTCAAATTTTTTTACTACCGGTTCTTTGTGTCTGGCTTTGTGGGCGTGGCATGGCTTTGTGGGCGTGGCTTTGTGGGTGTGGCAGGGGAAGGATACTGTAAAATCTCCATTCCCACCCCACTCCAGGGGAAGGATACTGCAAAATCCCCATTTCCTCCCGATCAACTGGGACTCGGGAGGCAGAGAATAGATAGGGGTGGGGCCAGTCAGAATTTTTACTACCGATTCTCCAAACTACTCAAAATTTCCATTACTGGTTCTCCAGAACTGGTCAGAACCTGCTGAAACCCACCTCTGATACCAACATACCAAACTGAAATTTTCTTTCTTTCTTTCTTTCTTTCTTTCTTTCTTTCTTTCTTTCTTTCTTTCTTTCTTTCTTTCTTTCTTTCTCTCTCTCTCTTTCTTTCCTTCTTTCCTTCCTTCCTTCCTTCTTTCCTTTTCTTTCTTTCTTTCTTTCTTTCTTTCTTTCTTTCTTTCTTTCTTTCTTTCTTTCTTTCTTTCTCTCTTTCTTTCTTTTTCTTTCTCTTTTTTCTGTGTCTTTTTCTCTTCCTTCCTTCCTTTTTCTTTCTTTCTTTCTCTTTTTTCCCTCTGTCTCTCTCTTTCTTTCCTTTTTTTTCTTTCTGAATAAAGGGATATCAAAAAATATCGGGGAAACAGCATATTTTTTAAAAAAAACTTGGAATAAAAACAAAGCATATGTCAGCATCATCTAGGCCTCCTAAAGTAGGGCTGTTCTACAACTCAGATACCACTGCCAGAATATCCTCTTTTATATTCTGTCCTCCTATGAAGAGATGCAGTCAAATACTCTCAACCCAACCTCCTTACCAACTTTCTACTCTTTTAACTGCAACAATTTATCAACTGGGCCCTGAAGTTCATTGCCCTATCTCTAGACTAGTTCTAAATTGAAAAGATATTGAGATTCAAGGAAGCTTAAGTGGCTTCAAAGGGTTTCTATCAGCATGAGATCTTCAACAACTACTGCTCAGTTGGAAAAGACTGTTCTTTTTTTAGGTAAAGGTAAAGGTTCCCCTCGCACATATGTGTTAGTTCTTCCAGACTCTAGGGGGCAGTGCTCATCTCCATTTCAAAGCCGAAGAGTCAGCGCTGTCCGAAGACATCTCTGTGGTCATGTGGCTGGCATGACTAAACACCAAAGGCGCACGAAATGCTGTTACCTTTTCTCCAAAGGTGGTCCCTATTTTTCTACTTGCATTTTTTACGTGCTTTCGAACTGCTAGGTTGGCAGAAGCTGGGACAAGTAACGGGACCTCACCCCATTACGCGGCACTAGGGATTCGAACCGCTGAACTGCCGAGAAGCTCAGTGTCTTAGCCACTGAGCCACCGTGTCCCCTTTCTTTTTTTAAAAAAAAAAACCACTATATTGACAAAGCTATAGAACATAATGGAATTTGGAATACTGTCTTACATTTTGATTACTGGTTTGTAGGCTCTGAAAGAAACAAACACTAATTAGATATTTCACCTGAGAGCAATCCGATCCTGTTTGGCAAGAGTAGCTGACTCTCCTTTTATTAAATCCCAAAATATCTCTTTACAAATTTGATGCTGCACTGGCTGTTTCAGTTGGAGAAGGAGAAGCTTTTCGGGAGTTTTCTGCCTAATATAAAAGGCACACATCAGTTTCCTGGCTGGGACTTTGGAATTTGAAGTCATAGACCGCCCACTATACAATGATTTTATGATACTTCTGCTGCTAAATAGACCTCCATTTGAACCCTGATGTTGCTCTCTCTCTCTCTCTCTCTCTCTCTCTCTCTCTCTCTCCCTACCTCCCTCCCTCCCTCCCTCCCTCCTTCTAGTATCTATCTATCTCCAGTATCTATCTCCAGTATTTATCTATCATCTATCTATAATTCCAGGAAGACTACCCTATGTTTCGGGAAATTTGCTTCTCATTAAAAAAATTTGCCTGACATGCTGTTCTCTCCTTGCTTCATTTCACTTAATCCATCTTGGGAAAAGGCCTATGAATGCTGACTTACTAAAGTGTCAAGGATAACATCATAGAGGGATTACTAAAATATTGCTGTGGTGCACCAAAGGTTCTCCTCTCTCCCTCTCTCTCTGTCCCTCCCTCTCCCTCCCCTCCCTCTTTTTGTCCCCCCTCCTTCCCCTCCCTCCCATCTCTCTTTTTGTCTCTCCCTCCCTCTCCCCCTCCCTCTCCCCCCTCTTTTCATCCCTCCCTCCCTCCCCCTCTCTTTTACTCCCACCCTCCCCCTCTCTTTTCCTCCCTCCCCCTCTTTTACTCCCACCCTCCTCTTCCCTCTCCCTGCCTCCCTCATTCTCTCTCCCTCTCCCTCCCTCCCTCTCTCTTCATCCCCCCTCTCTTTTCCCCCCTTCTCCCGCTCTTTTCCTCCCTTCCCCTCTCTCTTTTCCTCTCTCCCTCTCTTTCACTCTCTCTCTCCCTCGTTCTCTCCCTCCCTCCCCCTCTCTCTCAAAAGATGTTTTGCTACTGTCTGAAAAAATAGATAGATAGCAGTATCTTCTACTTTCCTCCAGTCTGCCTCAAATATATTGAAAGTGGTTGTGGGATGGATGCATCTTTTACAAGTATTCAAAGAGAAACGACACTGTGGTGAAAAGTTCTGCCTTTCCCACCAACGATTACATTTGATTTGATGGAAAATACGCTTTTGGGTATATGTCTGTCCCTAGAGGGCAAGAATGCTGTGATGAAATTCTTACGACTGGTTTGTAGCTTACTTGCTGCTGTCTTAGATATGAATTTGTCAAGAGGTACCTGTAACTGTGTGGAGATCTCTTGAAATAAAAGAGTTTTTACTAAACTCTCCTTGTGGGGTGCTTCCCCCCCCCGAAATTTCTGAAATCAGTAAGCTTCGAAAACTAAATGAGCTCGAGATATGTAACAGAAGAAAAAAGATGCAGTGTTTTGCAGCAATTTTGCAGCAAATACAGTAAGTTCAAATTTATCACAAAAAGGTGCAAATATTTATTTTGTCTGTTTGCGGCTTTAATTGATTTATATGGCTGACCATCAGACACACGCAGCTCTGGCTGGCTAACAAAATGTAAACATTTCCTACAAAACAAAGGGAAAATGATAACAATAACCAAAAAAAGCAAACAAATGAAGCCTATTACAACTAAGGAAAACATAGCAATGTCTGGGTTCGACCTATTTCCTGATTCTAGGAAAACAGCCAGTTCTTAAAGGCTCTCCAAAAGGCCAACAAGATTGAGAAGATTGGAGATGGGTTAGAAATATCCAAAATGTTTGTATCTCATGGTGTTTTCCTGAGAAGATGATGATGTTTTGACCAAGGCTTCCTGGGACAGTAACAATCACATGCTTAGTCCCAAAAACCCTTTTTTTATTTCAACGAAATAAAATTATGTTCATTCACAACGTAATGAGTCCCAAGCAATTTGTGACTAGTCCGACAGAAGTCGGCCACAGTCTTTCAGGATAAGGCTGATAAGCACCCACCTTTATCTCCCTTGAAACGCTGCCAAAGACCTAATTGCCAATTAGCTTTGCAAGGAAAGCCAAACGGAGCACAAAGTCAAAACGGAGCTTCAGGGTTTAAACCGACCAGAATGAACAAAGTTGCTTCCTGCAAAGGCTCATGTCCCTTTGCTCCTCTTTTATGGGTCAATCATCTCCAAGCCTTACTCCCGAGTTGTTCCTTTTGCCTTAACTGTTCTTGCCTTCTGGCAGCTCTGTGCATGTGCGCACTGGGAACAGGCTCCCCCTGTTCCTCTGCCTCGCTGATGTCAGACTCTGGAGGCTCCAGAGTCAGCACATAACTCCCAGATGGCCCTGCCCCCCTCTCTGCCTCTGATACAGAGCCCTCATTCGAGCCTTCCCCAGACTCCAGGACTGGCCCAGGTTCCTCCCCAGCCTCCTCACTGTCTGATTCTGCTGCCAGCTCCGCAGGCTGCTGGCGGACCACAACAGATGGATCACAGCCTTGTTAAGCAATGGAAAGACCATGTCATCTCCCAAGGATGCATTCATTACTGCTAAACTGCACATCATTCCCTGAAAATGTTAACTAGCCAGGAGAGGCATGGTAAATTCTGAGAAAGATTTTTATAAACCTTTAAGGGAAATCAGAAGGCAGATTTTAATATGTTATCACCTTGAATTTTCATATAAAGAACGGACCTTTGAAAACACTTGTATGGAGTCCTTGGTGCTCTTTGAGCTTCATTGTTTTCTTGCAGATGTTTCATTACCCAATTAGGTAACATCATCAGTGCTCGGCAGGAGTGAGGTTTGCTCTTTGTCTATATACAGTGGCTTGCCCAGTCAGCATTGGTGAGAGTGTTGTTTTCTTCTTGGTAATTCCCTTGATTAGGATATTGTTTAGTGCTTGATTGTTGGTCTGCTATTAATCCTGGTGTTAATCCTTGCTTATCTGGTTGTTGATTTCTGGCAAGATGTTTTGGTCTTCTTGTTTCTTTTTTTTTTTTTTTACCTTTTTCTTTTTTCCCCCAGATGAAACTATAGTTAAGCCGGTCCAGATGTTGTTGGTCCAGATGTACAATTAAGGAGTTTCCACCATGTCTTCTGACTGTAGTTGGTGTTCATAATTGCACTCTGTTAGTTCCTGTCTGCCTGTCGTAATGTTATAAGAGCTGTGGTGGCGCAGTGGTTAGAGTGCAGTACTGCAGGCTACTTCTGCTGCCTGCCGGCTGCCTGCAATTTGGCAGTTCGAATCTCACCAGGCTCAAGGTTGATTCATCCTTCCATCCTTCCGAGGTGGGTAAAATAAGGACCCAGATTGTTGGGGACAAGATGCTGACTCTGTGAACCACTTAGAGAGGGCTGTAAAGCACTGTAAAGTGGTATATAAGTTTAGGTTCCATTGCTATTGCTATATTCCTTACATGGTATGTGGATCACTCCTATGTTTTTTCTTCTTGGGCTACTAGAAGAAAAAAAAATTGGCTTACTTAAAATGTTTTGGAGGGCTTTAGTTGGTTTGTGTGCTACAGTGATGCCATGTGGTTGTAATCAATGGTGGGTTTCAAAATTTTTTACTACTGGTTCTGTAGGCGTGGCTTGGTGAGTATGGCATGGCTTGGTGGGCATGGCTTGGTGGGCATGGCAGGGGAAGGATACTGTAAAATCTCCATTTCCTCCCCAATCCAGGGGAAGGTTACTGCAAAATCCTCATTTCTTCCCGATCATCTGGGACTTGGGAAGCAGAGAATAGATGGGGGTGGGGCCAGTCAGAAGTTTTATTACCGGTTCTCCGAATTACTCAAAATTTCCTCTACTGGTTCTCCAGAACTGGTCAGAACCTGCTGAAACCCACCTCTGCTTGTAATAGTCTGAAATGTTTTTGATGTATGGAAGTGTTATCTTTTTCATAGCCTGTGTTGGTTGTGCTGTAGTGGGTTGAATGATCAGGCACTTTTTGATAAAATTATGTGGTTATCCACTTGGTGGGAATATGTTGTACAGGCAGAAAAAATTGCATAGCAAATATTCATTCTGAATGCCTATAAAAATCTAGACTTGTTGGGAATAGTTACGGATTGTACCGTAATAGAAACTAAGTTGGTTTTGAATTTAATAACAGCTGCCAGGTTACTGGTGGCACAGTACTGGAAGAAGGAAGATCCACCTACTATTGAGGAATGGACACTAAAAGTCGTGCATTTGGCAGAGATGGCAAAAATTTCAGCATATCTTAAAGACCATTCAAACGAAAGATACATAACGGAATGGAGAAGATGGATTGACTATATTCAAAACAAGTATCAGACTAAGAAGATTCATATAGCTTATGAGTGAAACATTTTTAACTTTTAGCTTATGTTTATAGTGTTTTGAGTTATAAGGAGTTAAAGACCTAGAAAGAATTTGAAGTCAACAATTTGTTAGCATATTTTAGTTTTGTTTGTGGATGCTATACCCTGTGCTTGTTCTGGGAAGTCAAGGGAGGGGGGAGGGGGGAAGGCTGAGGGGGGATGGGTGGGAGGGCAAGGGAGGAGGGAAGGGTTGAGGGGGGAAGGGTGGGGGGGAGAAAATGTTTGTATTTCTTATAAAACTTTTCAATAATAAAAAAAAAATCTAGACTTAGTTCAGGGCAATTAGTAGAACCACAACAGAGTATACATTTTGCCATATCTGTCTCCTTTTGGAAATGACATGATTTTGTATAACCATTCTTGGCCAATCTGTGAAGGAAACCTCTGCTGACTGTCATTTTGCTTTTTTTATTCTTTCAGAATTTTGACCTAGGAAACTGGATTTGCTTTTCTTTCACCCCGATAAAGACAGCAGTCTAATGTAATAGAAGCGAGAGAGGAGAATGGATGGGGGGGTTAGGGAGAATTATCTCCAAATCTACGGAAAACATTTGTCTGTTATTAGAGGTAAAAATGGAATGTCAACATTTGTCATGAAAAATTAAAATGAAACAGAAAGGCCAACAAGCCATATAAATTGGAATGTCTTAAAGAGCAAGATTAAATTATTCTCTGTGTGAAAATCCCAAGTCCCAAGTTTGGGAATTGAATTAAGGTCATTTTTATGGACACTTCATTTAGCTTTCATCTGTCAGTCAGAATACACAGAGTATAATTAAAATGACATCTCTTACTCCCAATGGCGGAAAGGATAAGCAAGATTCTGCTTCTGCAAGAGGCATTAGAAGATTATACAACAGTTTATACTTAATTATTTAAATGCCAGGCATAAGTACAGAATGGCGAGGCAAATAAAAACAGATCGATAGAGCCTCCCACCTACAAAAAAGGTTAAACATTTGAAAAGGCAAATTAATGCTATTTTAATGTCAAGATCTGAGCAGGAAGACATATTGGTTTCCAAATAATGTTCTCAGCTGAAAACCTTAGTCAAACACTTTATATGCTATGCCAGGGGTGTCAAACTCATGACCTGGGGGCCGGATTTGGCCCATAGGGTGCTTGGATTTGGCCCGCAGGGATGTCCTAGAAACAGCGAAGGACCAGCCCGCGGTGTCTCTGCCAACAAAAACAGTGCTTGCAAGGGTTGTGCGCGGCCCTCCCAAATTCTGTTTTTCCTAGCAGAGGATTGCAGGACCAGGGGTGGTATTGACTTACCTTCACTACCAGTTCACAAATGTGAGCACATGGATGCTCACTTCGCTTGTGCGCAACTCCTCTGTTCCTGCGCAGGATCTTCTGCGCCTGTGCAGAGCATCAAAAACGAGACGTGATGACGTCCAGGCAGGTGGGCGGAGCCTCCCGCAGCTGCAGATACTGGTTCGCCCAAACTGGATAGAACTGGCTGAATACCACCACTGTGCAGGACGCCATCGCACCGAAAACAAAGCTTGGGAGACTGTTTTCACTGGCAGAGCGCTCAGGCCACCACAGGCACCCCCCCGACATGAGTGACATCATGCTGGCCACACCCACCCTGGCCACACCCCTTGGGCCTGCCGAGGTTGAACACTACCCTGATGCGGCCCTCAATGAAATCAGGGTTTGACACCCCTGTGCTATGCCAATACTTCTCTCATGTCAAGTATTTTTGAAACCCTATTGTACCCATATCTTTAAGGGTAGTGATAGCAGTGAATGCGAGCTGTGCTTTCTGAAGTATGACCAAGACCAACTTAGTAAGATGGGGAGGCTGTGATGTAAAAAGAAAAACTGAGCTGGATACATTTTTATTTATTTATTTTTACTTTTTTAGCTTTTGGGAGAGGCATCTAGGCTATTTTTCCAATGGCGGAGGCCGTTTCCAATCTAAGCTTTAATGTACCCAATTCTGTATAGTTACTCAATGAAAATTGGCTGTAAACTACATATAATATTCTTTGCTGTTTGTTACCAAATTTCTGGAATGCAGTCTCAGGGATGACTGAAGCATGACTTAGAGTGGCATACAGCTCCATGAATAAAATAAATAACTGAGTGGAATAAATAATTTGCAATTCCGTGAGATAACATCTAAATGCCTTTAGAGAAACAAACTGGCATTAAGCAAATGATGCTCTTAAATTTATAAAAAATATAATGGGGATATATACAGAAGAGACTCTCCTAAGCAACAACAGAATTTTTAGTGTTCAATAACAGAAAATGCATACATGCAGAGCTGCTAATTTATAGTTGCTAGGGAACACTCTGCAAACTACCGCAACAATAATAGCTTGTATTCCTTTTCGTGTGCCAGAATATCTCAATACGATGCATTGTGAAAGCAGAAATTAAATAGATAATCAGACAATCCATTTAACCAGTATGAAACAACCTTCAATAGCACATGTTTTAAATAGACACAGATTTGAATACAATAATAGAGATGGGAAGAGTGGGAAATTCAATGGAAAAAGAACATTTTATTTACTCTGAATATTGCTCCAGGGGTGAAAAATGATATAAGATATTCTATTGATATTGCTCCAGTCCTGATCACCAAAATAAACAATGCTGGAAATGCAATGAATATATGGAAGTGTTGTCAAGCTTAAGTTTGGAAAAGTAATTAATAAAATGAAACAAAGTTTTAAAAGTTCTATTGCAACCTACAATATTTTTATTACATCTTGATAAACTATGCATTTCTTCTGAGTAGACTGAACAAGCGTTGTATATGTTAACTGCTGCTTTGTTTTGATATGCTTTCTATTGAAGGGGATTTTTCCCTCAGAAAATGGCTAGTGAAGTTGGTTCAAAATCCAAAATAAGTTTGTAGGAATAAGTTGATATGAAGGAAGGAAGGAAGAAAGGAAGGAAGGAAGGAAGGAAGGAAGGAAGGAAAGAGAGAGAGAGAGGTGGGAAGGCTGAGGCAGAAGGCATTACTTCAATATTTATATCAGGAAATCATGAAGATTTACCTAAGCATGATAGTAATAGCAATAGCTAAGTATACTTGTATACTTAGACTTATATACCGCTTCACAGTGCTTTATAGCCCTCTCTAAGCAGTTTACAAAGTCAGCATTTTGCCCCCAACAATTTGGATCCTCATTTTACCCACCTCGGAAGGATGGAAGGCTGAGTCAACCTTGAGCCTGGTGAGAGTCGAATTGCCAAAATTCAGGCAGCCGGCAGGCAGCAGAAGTAGCCTGCAGTACTGCACTTTTAACCACTGCACCACCACTGAGATGATATCTCAGATGACATTTTGTGGCTCTCATTACACATAACAAGTCCCTTCCTGATAATCTCACAAGTATGGTAGTGAAGGGAATTTGACAGTTCATTGAAACCTTAAATTGCATTTTTTTTAAAAAATCCCACTTAATTTGAAGGATAGAGACTGCTATTTAAGGACAGGACTTATTTAAGGCTTTTCATTTAAGCACTTGCTTTAATTGAATCTATTGGGTGTCTTCACTTGCACTGCTCTTCACTGATAGAAATCTATTCACTTGCCATGCATGGGAAAAGTACTATTAGATGATTTCCCATTTAGAGTTGAGAAAGTAATTGTTAGCACTCACTTTCTGAGATTGTATTTTTTTTCAATGAATCTCAAATTTATTGTTTAATTGGCAAGTGACATAACTATGGACATTCTGCTTATAGAGTATTGTTTCTTAATTTTTTGTGGACAGTTGTATGGAAGAAGCAAATGAATAATGTGTGGGATAAGGGAGATAACATTTTAACTAGGTTGCTGGTGATAACATGAGGCTGAAACAGAAGCTATGATTTCTTCCCCTTCCTTGATAACCCTATATGTAAATAGAGGAGAAATGTTTATTTGTAGTTTTCTTGTTATCCCAGATTGCTTTTAGACAATAACACCTTGCTGTCGATTTTCTGAATATCTCCAAACTGGTACTCATTATTATTTCATAATTGTAATGAATAATGTAAGTGATAAAGTAATATCTGTTGTAGAAAGTTAGACCCACCCACCCTCCTAGAGAATGAAATATTTTGGGGGATATAAAAAGGCAGAATAGAATATTTCCCCCAAAGGAGAAATGGGAAAAAAATCTTAAGGGAGGCAGAGACCAGCCCCAGTCTCCCTGCCCCAAGCTGAAACTGAGGGGACCAGCTTTTAGAAATGCAGATTTGGTAATCCATTCAGAAATACTGGGTCAGACAGATACTCCCGATAAGCAATACAATCAGGTAAGCAAAAGATTGACAAGATTAGCTCAGATAAACACCCAGGTTTTGCATTTCCCCTTCTGCCTATAGAGCCAGACATGACCCATAGGAATCTGACAACCTCCAATAGAATATTAAAGGACACATTCTTCCATAGGAACATGAAGCTCAAATACAAAGCCCAAAGAAGGTATAAAAACCCACCCATTCTCAAATCCATTTTGTCAGCTGTCCCAGAACTGCACGCTGTGTGTGCGTTGGTTCTGTTCATGAATAAATAGAATATTTTTTTCCAATCGGCCTCCATTTTATTCCCGGCTTGGAACTGGAACTGGATATTTTTTCCAACGCTATCAATCCTATATTTTCCAGCAGTCAGTGTCGATGAATATTTTCAGTCGTCCAGGTCATAGTTGTCTCCAAGGTGCTTTTTCAAAAGGCAACTGGACTGTTGTTTTCTTGAGGAAGAAGGAAAAGACATTTCGCTTCTCATCCAAGAAGCTTCATCAGTTGTAAAGCAGTCATTGTCTTGTGAGGCAAAGTTCTTTTAAGCCTTGTTTTTTCACATCCTGTAAATTTTTATATTGAACATTACTGTTGTATCCTTTCTTATTCACAATTTCTCCTAGATTGAAAAACCCAGAGCATTGTAACTTTTTCTTATTGGACAATTCAGTCCATGGTTCAAGCTTTTTACATCTTTCTGCATTATGGCGCAATTAAGGTAACACTGAAGCGGTGATCATTAATCTAAATATTTTCTTGATGAGAGCTTTTCTTAGTTCTTTCTGTGACATCACTCAATTTCTTACCCTCTTGAAAGATAATTAACGTAACAAACAGGTGTTTCTATTGATTTCAACTCCAATATACAAGTTGAACAAATAAATATCTTATGATTTCTTCTACTGCATTTTGTTTTTTCTATTATGAAGTGATCTTTCTGCTCTGAAAGTCCAATAATAATATTTAACTTCTGAGGTCAGCAAAAAGTTGATCTTCCTTCCTTCCTTCCTTCTCTCCCTCCCTCCTTTCTTCCTTCCTCCCTTCCTCCTTCCCTTCCTATTATACTTTTTTTTAATTTATTTATTTTTTTAAAAAATTTGATTTATATGCCACCCTTCTCCGGAGACTCAGGGCGGCTTACAATGCGTTAAGCAATACTTAACTATCACTCTGCTGTGTATAAGCAGATTGCAGTTTCTGGAACAAAAACAAGTATGTGTTGTGATACAATATGTATAAATGCTTATGTTAATATACAACTGAATAATATTATAGATAAAAAAATACATTGTTTATATAATTCATAACTGAAATTTAGTCAATAAAAAACCAGATGTAATGTTTTTTTGAACTAATATGTATCATGCTATTATTCCCACAATACGGCAGAGTTTCATTGAACTGAAAAGAAGGCTAGGGGAGGCGAAAAGAGTTTAACTGAATTTAAAAGAAGGCCAGGGGAGATGAGCTTTGTTGCTTATACTTGAATTGCACTGAAAACAACAAACAAAAAATCTTTGGTTTAGTCATGGTCATTATTAAATGCTGTATCATGACCTTAATCTTTTGATCAGAAAGAATGGAATTGCCTTTCCCACTGCTGTTCTTCTTTATATCTAGAGTATGTTTATATCAGGAAAAAACAACAACAACACCACCCTCTCTACTAAAATTTGCTTCTATTGTCTCTTGTTGCTAGTGTTGGAAGAAATGTCCATCTGGGTTCAGTTCCAAGTGGGAAGAAAGACACTGGAAACATGGAGGCTGATTGGAAAGATGGTTTTTAATGGTGGACAGGACCACATGGTTTGAGGTCCTGGGCAGAAAAGCACATGAGAGAGAGAGAGAGAGAGAGAGAGGGAGGGAGATTTATACCCTCTGTTCAGCTTTGAATTTGAGCTTGTGTTCTGATTGGTGGTCAGACTCCCGTGGGACCATGCAGGGGTAACTTTGTAGGTTGTCTTTTGAGTCCCAGGCTTGGTTGACTCTTGCTAGGTGGTGATGTAATGAAAGGGCATTGGGCAATTCCTACTATGGTTCTGCCTGAAGGAGGTAGATCTTTATTATGTAGAATAGACTAGCCCAGGCCTTAATGGCCCATTGACAAAGGTGTGGGGGGGCTAAGTTTCTGCCTCCCTTTTAGGGGAAATATTCTGCCCTTTTAATATTTCCTAAAATATCTCATTGTTCTAGGAGAGGGGTGGGTGCTTGCTTCAGGGGTGGGTTCTAAATTTTTTTACTACCGGTTCTGTGGGCGTGGCTTATTTTGTGGGCGTGGTTTGATGGTCATGTGACAATTATTTAGGATTTAGCAGAGGTACCAGTCTACCAGGCTTTTAACTGCTTGCAGAGCTGTACCAATCTACCCATTTATTTTTGCAGGCACTGATCTACTCATGTATTTTTGCAGGCACTAGTCTACCCATTTATTTTTGCAGGCACAGGTCTACTCATTTGTTTTCTTTTAACACTGATCAGCTGTAGTGTGGCCCTTTGAAGCCCCGCGGCAAGAGTTTAAACAGTTTTTTTTCCCTCTAGCTGATCAGCTGGGACTCAGGAGGCAGCAATAGATTGGGGGTGGGGCCAAATAAAAGGTAAGAATAACGCAGGGAGTGGGGGGTGGGGTGGGGGCAGAACCGGTTCGGTGACATCATATCGTCACCGCTACCGGCTCGGCAGAACCGGGAGGAACCGGGAGGAACCCATCACTGGCTTGCTTCCCACACCAGATACCATAATCTCTGGGCTAAGGAGTGTTAAAAGCTTGACAGATTTTCCTACTGTCAGAATAAGAGGAGAAATGTGATTCTGGTAAGAATATTATTATTAAGGTATCTTTGTCTCTTGATTAGGTGCAAATGGGACTGGCCCTCAGCTATGCAGGAGTGAAGCAGTACCAACAATTAAATGATTGACACTCCTGTAAACTATTGAAAATCCAGATTTATTCTCCAAATAGACAGCTGTATTCTGAATTAAGCACTACAATATGCTTCACAAGGAGATTGTTAATGTAATTTACTGCCTGGTAGGGAACAATAAAAGGTACTGTTCATCTAGAGTGGGGAAGTGTTGATGAAAATTATGTTATACAATGATTTAATGCCATCTAGAAATAGAGTGAGCTCTTCGTTAAGAAAGAATCTCCAAGTGGTGAACATAACTAGCACCAAATGCCAGATGAAAAAAAAAAAACAACTTAAAAGTTCACTGACAGTAGCAGTTCTGTATCATCAAATGTTATTGTCAATTTTCTGCGGAATGAATGGATAATTTGATGAAAAGCCATCTTCATCTCCTCAAGGTAGTACTTACTCTTAGGGCCGTCACTGATTAAAGAAATCATACTTCGCACATCCTAGGATTTTTAATTGATTGATTACATCTGCATGAATTTACATATGAATAAATGAAAATGGAAAAAAAATAATTTCAGTGAAATGCAGTCAACTGCAGATGAGATTTTTTTTTTTAAAGGAAAGAGAAAGGCGGGGGTGGGGAAATAGCTTCTGCAGGATGAAACTTGCCATCTTTAGTTTTAGAAAACATCTGAATCCATAAAAAGTCTTCCAAAACAAACCAAACCAAACCAAAATGTATTTGTTAATCATAGCACATTTTAACTTGATCAATTATCTATTGCATTAATGCTGCTGAACCTAGGCTTAATCTTCAACATCCAGATATGGTATCATAGAAAGTTAGGACCCACCCCTCTCCTAGAAGAATGAAATATTTTGAGAAATATTAAAAAAGGCAGAATATTATATTTCCCTGGATGAGAAATGGAGAAACATGTTTTTTTTAAAAAAAGCAGCTCCCACCTTTCTTAATAGCCCTCAGCAGATGTCAGCACTTAAGAGATAAAGAGCTTATTTGAAAGAAGCCAAGTATCTAGGTAGCTCTATTCATAGGCAAAAATTCCCTGCAACAAGTTCTGAACAAAGGTAGGATTAGCCCTCAGACACAATAGGAATTGCCCAATGCCCCTTAATTGCATCAGCAGCCCAAACTTCAACCAAACCTGGGAGCTCAGACAACCTACAGAGCCAGCTATGACCCCTACATAACCTCTATATGGCACCATGGGAGTCTGCCAACAGCCAATAGAATACATATTCTTGCACAGGAACAGGACGTTCAAGTGCAAAGCCCAGAAAAGGTATAAAAATCCCCCCACTCTCAACTCCATGTGGTCAGCTGCCCAGAATCACATGTGCTTGGTGGTTCTGCTTCATCAATAAATGGACCCTCTTTCCAATCAGACTCCAGCGTCCATTTTGACTCCAGTGCTTTTCTCCCAGCTTGAAACTGAACCAGATGGATATTTCTTCCAACAATATCTAGAATAACAGAGGTGGAAGGGACCTTGGAGGTCTTCTAGCCCAACCCCCTGCTCAAGCAAGAGATCCTATACCAGTGATGGCAAACCTTTTTGCCGTCGTGTGCCAAAAGCGGGGGTCACATGCATGCATGCCCACACCCATAATTCAATGCGCCCCGACCCCCACACATGCGCACATGACCCCTCCCCCCGTGCTCCCCCTGCTTTTGGCACGTGATGGCCTGGTAGGCCCATTTTTCACCCTCTCCAGGCTCCAGAGGGGGAGGGTGAAAACAGCATTCCCCATCCCCCTGGAGGCCCTCCGGAGGTCGGAAACGGCCCATTTGCCGACTTCTGGGAGGCCCAGAAGGCCCAAACATCAGCTGGCCGGTGCTGAACTAGAGCAATACTCGCGTGCCCACCGATATGGCTCCGCGTGCCATAGGTTCGCCATCACAGCCATATAACATTCCAGACAAGTGGCTGTCTGGTCTCTTCTTAAAAGCCTCCAGTCTTGGCTTGTCCACCCAACCGCTCTGGAAGCAAACAACAACAGAAGGAAACAAAGTGGTTTGCAGCATCTTTAATCAGGTTAAGCACAGCAACACAGGCAGGAGTAAGGCACAAGCCAGCATTGACGTTTAAAGTTAGCGCTACACGCAATCGCTGTGTAGCGCTCTTTATACACTTAGTAACAAGCAATTTACCATTTTGCAATCAAACAGTTAACACCACACACCCCTTCCCACTAGCTTGCTCGACGATAGGGCGCACTTTCTGTTACGTCACAAGGAGGCGCCATTCGCAAGCTTTATGCTCCACCGAGCTCCGATGAAAGCATTCGTTTCTTTTGTGTTTGAGCAGCAAGGTACCTCCAAACAGCTGGGAGCACGTCACCGGAGTTTACAGCCGCTCGGCCCCTTCTCATCTTCCTCCCCAACAATGGCGAGACCCATCCGGGACTCGACATCCAGTGGATGCAGCACCCACAATTTCCAAAGGCAAGCCGTTACACTGGTTAATTGTTCTCAGATTAGGAAATTTCTCCCCAGTTTTAGGTTGCCTCTCTCCTTGATTAGTTTCCATCCATTGTTCTTGTCTTGCCTTCTGGTGCTTTGGCTGACCACTTCTTTGTGGCAGCCCATCAAATCTTGGAACACTGCTATCATGTTCTTTTTACCTGACTAGGCAAACCCAATTCCTGCAACCGTTCTTCATATATTTTAATATGTTTCTTAAATTTATTTACTTTTACTCGGTTTCTATATCGCTCTTCTATTCAGCCAAACACGTAACCTGTTTGACAACAGCTTCCATAATGCCCTATGCATAATGGAATCCATTAGGAATCTATTAGGAAAATGTTTGAATGGCTGGCAAGTTTAGCATTTCAACACGTATACGCATATGTGAATTGTGCAAATATAAAAGATGTTGTTTAAAGATATTTAAACCATGCTCTTATTTTAGGAATTGCTTTGAGATAAAGAGCACATAAAGAGACAGCCTATGCAATTAGAGTAGGACTTTTGAAAGAAAAAGGAAAGATAAGAAACTGAGCAATTGAGGTAAGTAAATTGGGAATGCATTAGTATTTTTTCTCTTTCTCTTTTCAATGTCCCCCATTTGCTTAACTTTCACACAGAAAAAGCTCAGAGTATAGTTGTTTTAATAAAGCACACACACACACATATATATATATATATATATATATATATATATATATATATATATATATATATATGTATATATATATATATATGTATATATATATATATATATATATATATGTATGTATATATATATATATATATATGTATATATATATATATATATATATGTATATATATATATATATATATATATATATATATATATATATATATATATATATATATATATATATATATATATATATATGCGTGTGTGTGTGTGTGTGTGTGTGTGAATATTGTCCTAAAAGAACTCATTGTGGTATATATAGCATTTCATTGTGTTGGCAGCCATGTAAATAAAACCTGGTTTACAATCTGTTTGAGGAGCCTATAAAAACAAATTGGCATTCGGGATAAAGAAAGATTGTATTCCATAACTCAGAATTCAAATTGCAATTGGCTTCATTTAAGTCATCAGAAGATAGATAACTAAGCGATGTAAAATGTATTCTCCCTAAAGGGCACCAAGATTTTCTCAATACATACTTTATTTAAATGCTTAAGAATTAATCATCATATGTTTACTGGGAAGTAAACTGATAGAATTTGTCATTGTTTAATATTATGACAATAATTTAAAATCACATTAAAGTAAGAGAGAATAAAATAGGATATACTCATCAAATTAATATTTACTTACTAAGTTAAAACATTGATATAGCTGCCTGTCTTCTAACTAATTCGGGACAGCTCCCAATCAAACAATGACTAATATAGTTGGATATAATCTGATATGGATAGTATGCATAATACTCCACACACAAACTTTAAATTTCAGAAGAGTTTTATAACTTTAGCAGATGCTACCTCAAGCAATTGCTTCTTAAATATCAAACACAGTGCTGTCTGCAGTAAATATTTAGCTTCTGCAATATTATGTTTGCATACTCCTGCAACTAAAGAGAGAGTATACTACTGTAAACACTTTGATCTCCACATTTTTTTTTTTGAGGGGGTGAATGAGGAACACGCTAACAACTAAGGGTAAAAATCGAAATGATGATCCATTGGTTTTGAAGCAGTTCTCTTATTTGCATCAGAAAATGATATTCACAGAGAATAGCCTGACTAGGTGGCTCAAAGGCTAAGAAACTGAGCTTGTTGATCAGAAAGTCGACAGTTTGGCGGTTCAAATCCCTAGTACAGGTCTCCTGCGTGAGCAGGGGGTTGGACTAGATGACCTCCAAGGTCCCTTCCAACTCTGTTACTGTTAAAGAATGTTGCCTCACACGATTGGTCACGTATCAAGTTTGATCATTGGCTTTGATGCTGTATTTTTGCACCTTTGATAGTTTACATTGATTGTGGTGGTGATGAGGATGTTGATGGATGATCATTGCAGTTAAAATTTGCTGGGTTTTTTTTTTATTATTATTATTATCAATATGCTTTTTAATTTTATCCCCATATGGGGATAGTCCAACTCCTTCCTTGAGCAGAAGACCATGTGCTATTTCAGACAAATGGCCATCCAGTCTCTTTTTGAAAGCTTCCAGTGATGGAGCACCCACAGTTTCTGAAGGCAAGCTGTTCCATTGGTTAATTGTTCTCACTGTCAGGAAATTTCTCCTCAGTTCTAGGTTGCTTCTCTCCTTGGTTAGTTTCCGTCCATTGTTTCTTTTCATGCCTTTTGGTGCTTAGTTTGACCCCACTCATATTTGCAGATGACTTTGTCTTTGTAAATGAAAGACTATATAAATGAAAGACTATCCAACATATGTTTGGATCAAGATATCTGTTTTGAACCTCACAGAGGTTCCGTTTGGAATGTACAGTATCCAAACAGAAAGATGGACAGTATATATATATATTTTAAAAAATGAATAAATAATAAAAAATAGAATATGCCAAACATTTTGCCAGGCCCCAGAAATTTGCTGGTTTCATCAAAGCACTTTTCAACCATCCTCAAGTTATTTACATGCAATATTTTATTTCTAATATTCTGATATTAGCAAGCTAGCCAGAATTTGGCTATTTGTATCCAGAAAAATAAATATTGCCGTCTCTCCAGATCTTCTGTCACAAGAAGTAAGTTGGTTATGCCAGTGGTGAAATCCATTTTTTTTTACTACCAGCTCTGTCGGCGTAGCTTGATGGGTGTGGTGTGGCTTGGTGGGAGTGGCAGGGGAAGGATACTGCAAAATCTCCATTTCCACCCTACTCTGGGGCCAACCAGAGGTGGTATTTTCTGGTTCTCTGAACTGTTCAAAATTTCCACTGCTGGTTCTCCAGAACCTGTCAGAATCTGTGGGATTTCACCCCTGGGTTATGCCTTCCATTTTGAGAATTTGGAGTAGGAATGAGAATAGAACAAGCCATACATTTTAAGTAAAAAAGCAAATCATCATATTTTCTGATATTCCGAGTCTTGCTCTGAAAGTTTTATTGAATTCAGGGCCGTGTCAATTCATATTACTGGATGATGAGGAAATTAATGTTTCACCAGGAGCCAAGCTCAACTCGAGGGAATCTTTACCTTGTAAGGAAAGGGAAGGACGGCAAGAAGAAGCTGCCAGGAGCAGAGTCAGCAGTTCTAATACATATTTGAAAAGGAGTATTTGTAAAACCTTTTTATTGCTTCTCAATAGGGAATGTCATTAGCTGGCTGGAATCACTGATAGATGCTGCGTGATAAAACTGCTGTTACGGGGACTTTGCAGTGGTGTTGTGCCAGCATGTGTATTTATTTGGTATATCAAATCTTCCTCTTCTTTCTGAGCACAAAGACATTATAGAATATGCTTCTGTAAGATATTTTCAGCAAAACTGCCATCACATTACTAATGTTCTGAGTTATCAAAACACTGTATGTGATATACCCCTGGAATTGGGGTGATAATATCATTAGATCACTAAGGGGAATTCAGGGGAATATTTCTGGGCACTCTTTAACAAAATTAGCTTTTCTAAAATAATTACAAAAATGAACCAAGCTTTCTGGGCGTCACAGGCAATTCAGAATGTTTGGTACACTTCATCAAGTGGGAATTAAACAAGAGAGCTTCATTCTGAAGAATTGGGTTTTGCACTAATTTGGAATGGGCATCTGAATGTGGATTTACAGTAGGTAGCAAAGGTAGACTCTATAAGATTGTCCATTATAGAATATAGAATACCAGGACTGTAGGTATGACTGGAAAACCAATAAATAGATGATAGATAGATGATAGATAGATAGATAGATAGATAGATAGATAGATAGATAGATAGATACCATGTTTCTCCTAAAACATGACCCACCCCAAAAAGAAGTCCCAGCACTGTTTTGTGCGCATAAATTAAAATTAAGCCCTACCCCCAAAATTTGACCCTATTTAGGCACATGCGTGGCCAGGCTTGCCGAAGTGGATGATGGCAGGCTTTTTTGGGTGGACGGCTACAGCTGGAGTGACCGTTAAAGGTAGGCAAGGGTACGTGAGGTGCATGGGTTGCGTCGCTAGGTCTTTTCAGCCGCGAAAGAAGCGACCTGGTGGCCAAGCCAGGCACGTGAGGAAAAATTAAGACACCCCTCAAAAAGAAGTCCTAGCCGTTTTTTCAGGGGTCAAAAGAAAATAAGACCCGGTCGTATTTTCAAAGAAACATGGTAGATAGATGACAGATGACAGGAGATAGATAGATAGAAGATATATATATATATATATATATCTGGGGCCAGCCAGAGGTGGTATTTTCTGGTTCTCTGAACTGTTCAAAATTTCCACTGCTGGTTCTCCAGAACCTGTCAGAATCTGCTGGATTTCACCCCTGGGTTATGCCTTCCATTTTGAGCCTGGGTTATGCCTTCCATCTACTGAGCTGGAGCTACAAAAAAACCTTGGCTACGTAGGGAAAACCTGGCTAGAAGAAAAACACACATAAACCCTACGAAGAAGTAAGAAAATTGATACTGTGCCTTTACAGGGAGGATATGGGTATGGCCTACTGATGACAGCTAACGAGCTAGAAATGGATCTATTTAGGTCTCCCACCTAGCAGTTAGAGCTTGCTAGGTGTCAGAAAGGAAAAAAAGCCCAGAACCGAGTAGATGTGATTCTACTGAGCTGGAGCTACAAAAAAACCTTGGCTACGTAGGGAAAACCTGGCTAGAAGAAAAACATATATATATATATATATATATATATATATATATATATATATATATATATATATATATATATATATATATATATATATATATATATATATATATATATATATATATATACACACACAGAGAGAGAGAGAGAGAGAGAGAGAGAGAGAGAGAGGGAGGGAGGGAGGGAGAGGGAGAGAGAGAGAGCGCAGTGGGATTCATTTACCTTCCCTACCGGTTCGCAAATGTAAGCGCGCGGACAAACACACTCGCTTCGCTCACGCGTGCCTCATCTGCGCATGTGCACAGCCTTCTGCACATGCTCAGTGCTTGCTCATTACGTCCAGGCAGGTGGGCGGAGCCTCCTGCAGTTGCTGCTATTGGTTCACCCAATCCAGAGAGAACCACTGGAGATCCCACCACTGGAGAGAGATAATACATGGCAGATGAAATAGATGATAGATAGATGATAGATGATAGATAGATAGATAGATAGATAGATAGATAGATAGATAGATAGATAGATAGATAGTAGATAGATAGCAGAATAGAGTAATAGCAAATTGTAAATATAGCTATATGATTGTGTCCAGCTAATTAACTTGAATTCATACTGAGCTCAATAGAATCTTTGCACATGCCCAATACAAATAAAAAATCATAGGCAAAGCAAACTATAGATACACGAAAAATGTTTATTTGATTTATTTCACCAATCATTCAGGACCTCAACAATTAGGGGAATGTTTAAATCTTGAGAAAAAAGAGAGGGAGAGAATTCTATTTTTTTTTTTTGTTCTACCAGTAAAATGTCAAGCATGAGTATAATGGGTCCCCCGATCCATCCCTTTTTAATTGATCTAGACATGTAAAAAGACACAATGATTGTAATGTGAATAGTTCTAGGGGAAAATGCTATATGTTTATCCCATATAGTATATTTATATCTGCTATAATGTCTGATGTTTAGACTGTGCCTCGTGTAGTCAAACCTGTCTGATGCAGAATTAATTGCAAAAGAACAAAAAATGTTATTCAATGATGTCACAAATATATAAAACTAGTATTTCCTCCGAGAAATCCATAGAAGGTAAAAACTAGCAGAATAAAGGACAAACAAAGCTGTAAGTACATTAGTGAGATTACACTAATGGAGTCATCGATTCTCAGCCATCAGAAGTATTCATCTGCCCTGCCTCCAAGTTAGAAGGCTTAAATTTCATAACTCATAATTCCACAACAAATTTAAAACCATATTATAAATTATTTAAATGCATACGAACTCTGTGTCAGTTGAAGCATATATTTGTAGCTCTGAGAACAAATATTGCAAAATAAAACACACACACACACACACACACACACACACGTATACACACCCAAAATATTTTTCTCTGATTGAGGCAACCAGATTCTCAGTTGCCTTAAACCAACATCATTCTTCACCAAGCAATGGAATTGGTTGATTGATGCCATTTAGTGAGGTGACTCAGATAATTGGCATGCAAATGACAGTAATACAAGTAATACATTATAGACAGAAAACACCACTGCATCTCTCTCTCTCTCTCTCTCTCTCTCTCTCTCTCTCTCTCTCTCACACACACACACACACACACACACACACACACACATCATCTATCTATCTATCTATCTATCTATCTATCTATCTATCTATCTATCTATCTATCTATCTATCATCTATCATAATCTCCATCACATGTTAAACACTTTGGATGCTTTCAATGACACATCGTAATTTTTTCCCTCTAACTTTACTTTGCAAAAACATTATAATCATCCATAATTTTTACCCTTGGTCAAGCAAAAATGGATCTGGATGTGCTTTAGGGCAATATTTCTCATTAGAAAAAAAAATCATTTCCCTATACTATTGCTATTTTGTTTAGCCTGTTGCATTATATAAGTTAACCATGCCATTTGAAAGACTGCAATTTACCGTTCTTGAGTGGTAATTTGTAAATATAATGTTTTTGAGCCTGCTTTGGGGCAGAAGTAGTGTTTGATGAAATTTCAATCAGAATGCAGTTTGAAATGATCTGAAATACTATCTTTCAATCCAATAAACTCAGCTCTAGCTATTAATTCTGAAAGGCCAGGAGGCAAAGTAATATATTTATAGACAGTCAATTTATCTATTGAATCCTGATGTTTTCTTTCTAAGCCTCTTAAAGATAGCAAAGAATGTAGATTAGATCCAGATATGTCTGTCTGTCTGTCTGTCTCTTATATCTATCTATCATTTCTCTCTCTCTCTCTCTCTTTTCTGTCCCAACTACACGTTAGTCTGTGTGCAGCTCAACATGCGGCTAAACCCACCTATCCTCCAATAAAACAGACCGTGTGCATAGATTTGGATGCTTTATTGAAAGAACAGGATATGGTGAAACTGGGGAAAATAGGGATACATACAATGAGAACCAAATACAAGATAGGCAGTATTGGGTTACTGCTGAACATAACGATCGATAAATACAAGCAGTTTGAATCTCACCAGCAGTGCTCTGTATGTGTGGGATGTGGGTTTAGATCCTTGGATGACCATGTGCCACAGATTAAGATGGATGCTTCTTTGTGCTTCTGCCTTCTCCAAATGCTAAAAGAAATGGAGTCTGGTTTCCCAGCATGCACTTGGTTTGAAAGTGCAGGCTGATGGGTAATGGGGTGGGGTCAGCTTTGAACAATATATTTGGTATTTGTCTCTCCAGCCATAGATGGGGCTAGCGGGTAACAACAGTATATAAAGTTAAATGGTGTGACATGACTCTATCTATCTATCTATCTATCTATCTATCTATCTATCTATCTATCTATCTATCTATCTATCTGATGCACTAATACTCCATACAATCAGGATATCAGAGGAAGTACATTTGCGAACACCTTTGTTCATACATACATTTCCATGCACACTCACATTCATTTGCACACACACACATGCACCACATATAAACACCATTCTTATGCATGACCAAAGCAGCATTATCCTCCTACTTAAGGAAAATATCTGACTTGAGAGAATGCCAATGTTTCAAAACTCCTGAAGAACTTTAGGGAAATGTAGATAAACAACCACCAATTCCCTGCAACATTTGTTTGTTTGATTTATATCCTGCCTTTTTATTCTAGAGAAATGCAAATGATGCTAACAAAACAAGCTGTAGAACATATATTATTAAACAGAGGGGTAAGTGGAAGAACATGGGATCGCTGTTTAGCATTCTCATACTGAAAATCATCTGTACATTTGATTAGCTATCTAGGGCACCAAATTATCCTTTAATATTCTCAGAGAGCATATTATTCAGATTTGTAGTAGTAAATCTGTTGTTGTTTTTCGCTACCTTCTCTTCTTATTGATTCCATACAGATTGTTGTTGTTAGTTGCAAAGTCTGACCCATCGTGACCCCATGGACAATGTTCCTCCAGGCCTTCCTGTCCTCTATCATCCTCTGGAGTCCATTTAAGCTCAAGCCTACTGCTTCAGTGACTCCATCCAGCCACCTCATTCTCTGTCGTCCCCTTCTTCTTTTGCCCTCAATCTTTCCCAGCATTAGGCTCTTCTCCAGTGAGTCCTTCCTTCTCATTAGGTGGCCAAAGTATTTGAGTTTCATCTTCAGGATCTGGCCTTCTAAAGAGCAGTCAGGGTTGATCTCTTCTAGGACTGACCGGTTTGCTCGCCTTGCAGTCCGAGGGACTGGCAGGAGTCTTCTCCAGCACCATCGTTCAAAGGCCTCAATTCTTTGGCGCTCAGCCTTTCTTATGGTCCAACTTTCACAGCCATATATTGCAACTGGGAAAACCATAGCCTTGACTATATGCACTTTTGTTGGCAGGGTGATGTCTGCTTTTTGGAATGCTGTCTAGATTTGCCATAGCTTTCCTCCCCAGGAGCAAGCGTCTTTTAATTTCTTGGCTGCAGTCCCCATCTGAGGTGATCTTGGAGCCCAGGAAAATAAAATCTGTCACTACCTCCATTTCTTCCCCATCTATTTGCCAGGAATTGAGAGGGCCGGATGCCATGATCCTAGTTTCTGCCATGAGTTTAAAGCCAACTTTTGCACTCTCCTTCTGCACCCGCATCAAGAGGTGCTACCTATATTCACATAGATAACAATAGCATTTAAGTTTATATACCACTTCATAGTGCTTTACAACACTCTCTAAGTGGTTTACAGAGTCAGCATATTGCCCCCAACAATCTGGGTCCTTGTTTTAGCAACCTCGTAAGGATGGAAGGCTGAGTCAACCTTGAACCGGTCAGGATTGAACTCCTGGCAGTGGGTAGAGTCAGCCTGCAGTATTGAATTCTAACCATTGCCACCACAGCTCTGGTGATGATGCACTGGCAATCAACGTCTTTAAGGCAGTGGAGCTGTCATCATAGAGACTGGAATTTCTGTGGAAAATTGGATGAATAAGGAGTTGTTGTATACATAATCTTAAGCACTGTTACCCAGATCTTTTCAGACAGATAATTCTCTATGGCTCTATTTGCCCCATTTCAAAAATGGTATCATTTGCCATTATCCAGCTACCACTCTATAACCCAACATTGTCCCTAAGATGAAGGCAGCTTGATAAATGCACTTGCAGCCTATCATTACTATTTTTCACTGGAATTTAAACATCTTTCAAGGAAGTCATTTTTGTAAACTAAGCTGCATACATTCTTAAGTAATTCAAAAGCCAGGGGATGATTGATGAAACAATGTACTTCCCATAAACTCTTCGAATACTGTATGGAATGTGGACGATAAACTTGTCCATCTCTTTTTGAATCTTGATTCAACAGAATTAAATTTCCTAAGGGCTGTTATCATTCTTGTCAAGGACACAAGTCTTTAGTACCTTGCTTTCTTGTGGCATATCGTATATTTCTGCTCAAAATATAGCTAGTGTTTCTAATGTATTCATAGTTGAGTAGTCATAATCATTATTAGAGAGTCTGTATAGTAGTTTGATAGAAATTCATAAGGGTGTATTGAGATTCATAAGTGGCGTATAGGCAACCCCACATAGAATATATGCATTTTGAGAGCTACCACTCTCTTTATTTCCTGAACATATTCAAGTGTTTTAAATATTCTCGAGAAGGAAAAATGATACCTAATATAATTTACAGAATATAGGCTATAGAAAATATCTTATCAACCTGGGATTTATCTGGACAGAAATGTATTTGCTATGAAATAGTAGAAAATGCTTGCAGCTCAGGTTTTAGATTTTGGCAGTGGTTGAAATGGAATAAATCTTGGGTATTTTGGAACAGAAAGGTCATATGGATTTTAAAAATACAAATTCAAATATATTTCTTTTTAAAGCAGAAATGAAGTGCATCAGTGCTTTTTCCTTCATTTAGTTCACAATAGGATAACAAGTGCATTTTGTATTTTTTTTTTTAAAGTTAATGAATAAACTGATCATGAAATTAAACCAGATCAGGAAAAGAGGATGGGATGTAATATTGACTATAACAGAATTATAGGAATATTTAATTGGTTTTAGAATGTAGCAAATAAATCTTGGCAGTGGTTGGCTCTCCAAGCTTGTTTCAATTTAGCTTCTGAATGTTTTGTTACCAGAGTTATCATCAACAGGATTTTCTTGTCCTATTCTCCTTAGTTTACAAGACAGTGGTGAAATCCAAATTTTTTTACTACTGGTTCTGTGGGCGTGGCTTGGTGGACGTGGTGTGGCTTGGTGGGCATGGCTTGGTGGGCGTGGAAGGAGAAGGATACTGCAAAATCTCCATTGCCACCCCACTCTGGGGCCAGCCAGAGGTGGTATTTGCCAGTTCTCTGTAGGGTTGCCAGGTGTCCACTATTTGAGCGGACAGTCCGCTTTTTTCACATTATGTTCACTATTTTTTTTTCACAAAATAATGGACATTTTTTTTATTCAAAAGCTTTATGATGAAATGGTACGTAATCTAAAGCTGTACAGTCTAAGAGAATAAGGATAGGAGAATTGCGTTTTGTCTTTTTTTTCATAAGTTAGAATGAGACAAAGATCGAATATCCATTGAACTTGATTCTCCGAAAAAATTAATGATGAGATTAAAATAAAATTATATTATAAAATTATGTACAGTTCACATTTTTAAAATGTATTGTAGCTTGTGTCGACTGACCTAAAATGGCGTGTTAAAATGTTTGTAAGAAAATATATAATTTAATTGTAAAAAATTAAAAAAAATTAATTGTATTTTTTTTATTTTTTTACTACTTAACACCCCCCCCCCTGCTTGTCTGCTATTTTTTGGAAGCAGACCTGGCAACCCTAGTTCTCCGAACTACACGAAATTTCCGCTACCGGTTCTCCGAGCTGCTTAAAAGTTCCGCTTCCAGTTCTCCAGAACCTGCTGGATTTCACCCCTGTTACAAGACATTTATAAGCTAAGGAGAATAGAACAAGAAAATCCTGATGATGATGTTATCTAGTCTGGTACTGAAATGTTCAAAAGCTAAATTGAAACAAGCTTGGAGAGCAATCCAGTGCCAAAATTTATTTGCTATATTCTAATTCCAAATATTCTTAAAATTCCCATAATCCTGTTATAGTCAACATTTCACCCTGTCCTCTTTTCTTGACCAGGTTTAACTTCATGATCAGTTTATGCATTAACTTTTTTTTTTAAAAAAAATACAAAATGCAGTAATTATAATTAGCTTATTTTGATCTAAATGAAGGAAAAATCACTGGTGCGTTTAATTCTTTGTTTTTAAAAAAGAAATTTATTTGAATCCATATTTTTAAAATCCATGTCTTCTTTCTGTCCCAAGATACCCTAGATTTATTCCATTTCATCCGTTAAATAAATTGCATCTACATTCACATGTGTAATTGATGATCATAACCCTTTTGGGGAAGAAAAAAAAAAAAGAGAGAAATAATTTTGAAATAAGAAGTATGATTGTTTGTATATTCATGCTACACTACTTTAATTAATGTCCATTTCAAGTATATTCTTTATATTTCTTTATATTTAACTAGACTATGAAATGAAATATAACTCGGCATAAAAAATTGTTTTGTATCTGAGATCTCCCAATTTCAGCCATGCAGTGTTATGGCCCGCCAGCAGCCAGCGGAGCTGGCAGCAGACTCGGACAGTGAGGTGGTTGGGGAGGAACATGGGCCAGTCAGTCCTGGAGTCTGGGGAAGGCTCTGATGAATGCTCTGCATCAGAGGCAGAGATGGGGCCAGGGACGTCCAATACTTATCAGCTACCTTCGGAGTTGGGGCTGAAGAACAGCTGGAGCCTGTTCCCGATGTACGTGCATGTGCAGAGCTGCCAGGAGAGGGGAACAGTTAAGGAACAAGGGCTGACTCGGGAGTAAAGACACAGGTAGATGGTGAATGGCCCCTCCCATAGGGAATAAAGAGGAGCAAAAGGGGAGTGAAGTTTGCAGGAGACAATTAGTTCTTAGTATGTTTTAACTTTTAGGCCTCTAATCATTTTTGTGGCTCTTCTCTGAACTCTTTCCAAAGTCTCAACATCTTTTTTTTTTTTTAATTTGGGATGAGGTCTATTGGTCCTCTATTGTTCCCCCAGAGAGTCACAACATTCCCTGCTTTACAGCTGACAAAAAGGATTCAATCTATCCCGTACAATCTGGTCAATGCTCATTAGGATTAGGATTTAACATGACAGGTGCACTAGCATCCTCTGTAAATGGGGAATCCCTCCTCTTTGGAATGTAGCTGCGCTGACCAGGACTAATTGAGAGAAAAAGAGAAAATAATATGGCACATTGTTTCCTCTCCCCTGTCATGCTAGATAGAAGAATTAGGTTGAAAAGTTAATGCTTTGCTTTGCCCTTTGTTTTTGAAGCTTCCAGAGAGATTTTTTTTTTAAAAAAAAACAACCTAACACAAGCTTCTTTGTTATGCCAATTATACCTACTAAATATGCTAAAAATAAATCTATTAGGTATTGCTTGAAGGACCTAATTTAAGATACCTTTATTGACAAAATGCACCAGAGACTGTTTTTTTAATGAAAAAAGTAACATCATAAAATGTATGCAAAATGTATTTATATATATGTGTGTGTGTGTTTGTGTGTGTGTTCGTAGATTTTCACGGGTAGAGGTATGCAAGTTTTAGTGTATTCGGGTCTTTTCCCGTGTAAAATTGAGAGTATCTTGGCGACGTTTCGATGAAGCCGAAGACACCAGCCTGAAGATGACGAATGGGACCTTGTTGAAATGTCGCCAAGATACTCTCAATCTTACACGGGAAAAGACCCAAATACACCAAAACTTGCATACACACACACACACACACACACACACACACACACACAGTATGTGTGTGTGTATCTATATCTATCTATCTATCTATCTATCTATCTATCTATCTATCTATCTATCTATCTATCTATCTATCATCTATCTATCTATCTCTGTGTGTGTACACACTCACTTGATTTATAGACAGGAGGATTCAAAGGATGGAGAAAGGTAGAAAACCTCATCAGAGAAAAAGACATCAGAGCAGGGATGAAATCCAGCAGGTTCTGACAGGTTCTGGAGAACCAGTAGCGGAAATTTTGAGTAGTTCAGAGAACCAGCAAATACCACCTCTGGCTGGCCTCAGAGTGGGATGGAAATGGAGATTTTGCAGTATCCTTCCCCAACCACGCCCACCAAGCCACACCCACAGAACCGGTAGTAACAAAAATTGAATTCCACCACTGCATCAGAGCATCTTCACATTATACCTGCATACAAAGCAAACTACAGAACAAAATAGGATACCTTGTACTATGTATGGACAGATGCAAATGAAGTCAAACTTGGAAGGCAGTTGCCTAGTTTCCTCCAGGTTTTTTTTTTTAATGTCTCAAAATGCCTCCCTTGGTCTCAGCAAGACCATTTTATTTCAATTCAGACTTTATTTGAAGCAACATTCATTGCCAATTTAAGCAATAAAACAGCTGCTCCTGGCCATACACATGTTATCATGTATTATATGCTTTGGTAATAACATTAAGTGCCTGAATATTTCAGAGTTGTTTATGAGCAGCCTAAATTTGATAATTCTGAAGGGAAACTTAATTCCAATTCACTAAACTTCTGACAATTCAATTCTGAGCATTCAAACACAATCCTTCTATCTTTTACGTATCTTGCTGTGCAAATCAAATGTGTTAGCCCCAACATTTATATTTGTGTAAAAAAAAAAAAAAGACTGAGAGGGTAAGTGAACAATGCAAACTCTATATATTCCTGGCAATCCCTGCAGTCTAAATGATTATCCAGTGAATTAAAAGCCCCCCCAGAATGAAAGTCATATTATTTAAAGAGACACTAATTTGTTAATATGAATGAGGTTCTTGCAAAATGAATCAAATTATGGTTTGATAAGAAATGTGCAAAACCTAACCAGTCCTTAGCTGAACATTTCAATTTATGTAAGAATAATGGTTACTGTTAAGTTCTTTTTGTAAGTTAAAAGGGAAGTATAAAGGGGGAGGAGGGGGAAAAATATGTAATACTCCTTCCTTCTTCTGTTTTTTCCCACAACAGCAACATTATATAGTGAGTTGGGCTGTGAGAGAGTGACTGGTCACCCACCTAAGGTGGAACAGAACTCACCAAAATTCTCCAGATTTTTAGCCAGGGGTCTTAACTACTAGACCAAACTTGCTTGAAATGCTCAAAATATTAATTTTGAAGTTGGGATTTTCAATATTGAAATGGTTTGTACATGCTTACTACATTATCTGTAAAAACATAATTTATAATTGGGTTAGAGTCATAAGAATTATTTTCAAAAATTGCTGATCATTATCCTGAACAGATGTGTTTGCACAGATGTTAGTTTGCTTTGTCATATTCTAAGAAAAAGCCCATTTGGGAGGGGCAGGGCTTCCAGAGGGCTGCTGGAGCGTGTTTGCAGTAGCAACTCTTGGTTTTATTTTATCAATTTTTAGTATTCCCACTGGATCCTTTTTTTATTTAACTAATATTTTTTGGAGGACATAACAGCGTAGACCTGGGGTGAAATCCAACAGGTTCTGACAGGTTCTGGAGAACCGGTAGCGGAAATTTTGAGTAGTTCTGAGAATGGGTAGCGGGCATTTTGAGTAGTTTGGAGAACTGGCAAATGCCACCTCTGGCTGGCCCCAAAGTGCGGTGGGAATGGAGATTTTGCAATATTCTCCCCCCAGGAGTGGGGAGGGAATGGGAATTTTGCAATATCCTTCCCCCAGGAGTGGGGAGGGAATGGAGATTTTGTAATATCCTTCCCCTGCCATGCCCACCAAGCCACACCCACCAAGCCACACCCACAGAACAGGTAGTAAAAAAATTTGGATTTCACCACTGGCGTAGACTACAACACAGACAAAAGTTTTTGTTTTTGCTGGGAACTAATAAGGCATGGGAAAAAGAAAAAAATGCCATGGCATCAGCCCAGAATCTTTCCCACCAGTGCAAACTGCAAACTGCAAAACTACGAAGAATTGAGGAGCACTTTGCTGGCAAGAGATCTGTAAGTAAAACTAACCCCCCCTCCATTTCCAACAATCTTGAGAGGTTAGTACGGAACTTGCAGAGAGATTTGATAAAACAACAACTACTAGACTTTTCCGATCTGGGGGGGAGGGGAGCAAACTGGCAGCCAGCTGTTCTCACAAACAACTAGTCCAGTTACATCCTGTATGGATGCTGTATGGATGTGACTGAGATAAAGGCTAAAAAGGCTAAGGACAACAAGCTAATTCAGAGTACGAAGCCCATTTGGGTTGATTTTTTTTTAAAAAAAACTGATTCATATTTGGTTCATTCTTGAACATGGCTTTCTTATTTTCAAATCAAAAGCAGTGATCACCAATTGTTTCCATTTCTCAGAAGAACAAAAGCACAAGTCTAGGTATACTGATTTAAAAGCAAGTTTGCTGAATGAGGCTTACAACACAGTAAAACATGCTTTGGATTATTGTCCTAATTGCTTGTATATCCCATTATATAATTCAATATATGAATCCACTGAGGAGGTGACACTTCATTAGCCAGAAGCTTTGCTCTTGATTTTATTGTATTTGTTTAGCAATTATGGGTTACCTTTAAGGGCAAAGGTTTCCCAAGGTGGCTTACAAGAGATTATTAGTTTCACGTATACAGCAGGATAATTTAGTTTATCTTTCATGCATGGAACATTGCACTGATTCATAGTGGAGCACTTCCATTCTTCTAATCCAGGCCACTTCCACATCCCAAACTATTCTGCAGTGTCTATACCTGAGTAATTTCAGTTTATATACCATTCCCTATCTTGATTCTATATCCGTCTTTCCTAATTTGTCTGCATCAGTTGAACAGTATTATAACAGAGCCCACATCTGCAAACAAGCTCCCGTATTATTTACCCTTTGGTATGTCCAGGTCAGACTGGAAAAAAACTCCTGTTTGAAACTCTGTGTCCCTAGGGCCGTGATGGCGAACCTATGGCATGTGTGGCACGCAGAGCCTTATCGGAGGGCACGTGAGCTCAGCTCAGGCATGCATGTGCGTGCCGGCCAGCTGATTTTTGGGCCTTCTAGGCCCACCGGAAGTCGGCAAACCAGCCATTTCCGGCCTCCAGAGGGCCTCCGGGGGGTGGGGAGGGCCATTTTTGCCCTCCCAAGGCTCCTAGAAAGCCTCTGGAGCCTGGGGAGGCCCACCATTCCATCACGTGGCAAAAGCAGGGGTCGCGTGGGGGGGTTATGGCAGGGCGCATAGAATTATGGGTGCGGGCACGGGGGCGCGCAACCCCCCCCCATTTTTGGCACACGATGGCAAAAAGGTTAGCCATCACTGCCCTAGGGATTGTTGACAATAATTTGTTTAATTGATGTTTAATCATTGATCGCCCTCTTTTTATCTCCCCCATCTTTGGACTTTATTTTAAAACTCATCTGAAGGATTGTTCAAACATCCTGATTTTGCACATACAAAAACATTATGAGGATGAACATAATTACATATTTGTAAATACAGTAAATCTTCGATCATTTCACTTTTGTTCTTTCTGGACAATATTGAGCACGGAGGATGGCAATATAATTTGTGCTTAGTAACTAGTCAGTTATTATTTTTCTTTTTAATTGTCAAGTATCAACTGTTGAGTTGTGCCCAACTCTGGGGGCAGTGTTCATCTCCGTTTCCTAGCTGAGGAAGCCAGCATTGTCTGGAGATGCTTCGTATATCCAGCATGGCCATATGCCAAGGTGCACATAACACTGTTATCTTTCCAGTGAAATGGCACCCATTTATTTATTTGCATGCTTTTGCACTAAACTGGCAAGAGTTGAAGCAGGAACAGTAGTTCAAGTGCAAGTATAAGTATCCTGTTCACATGGTAGGGAGGGAGGGAGGGGGAGGAAGGGAAAGGAAGGAAAGAAAAGAGAGAGGAAGGAAGGGAGAGAGGAAGGAAGGGGGAGGGAGGGAGGGAAGGAGGGAGAGAGGGTGGGTGGGAGGGAGGGAGGGAGGAGAGTGGGAAGCAGGGGTGGGCTCTAAATTTTTTTACTATCGGTTCTGTGGGCGTGGCTTATTTTGTGGACACTGTTTGATGGTCATGTGACAATTCTTTAGGATTTAGCAGAGGTATTGGTTTACCAGGCTTTTAACTGGCTTTTTACAGAGCTGTATCAGTCTACCCATTTGTTCTTGGAGACACCGGTCTACCCATTTGTTTTTGAAGACACCGGTCTACCCACTTGTTTTTGGAGGCACTGGTCTACCCGTTTGTTTTTCGAGCGCACTGGTCTACCACCACACTGCCTTTTAACACTGATCAGCTGTAGGGCGGCCCTTTGAAGCCCCGCGGCAAGAGTTTAAACAGTTTTTTTCCTTCTAGCCGATCAGCTGGGACTTGGGAAGCAGCGAATAGATTGGGGGCGGGGCCAAATAAAAGGTAAGAATAACGCGGGGGCGGGCGGGACAGCCCAGCTCCCAAACAAAGAGAACTGGTTCAGTGACATCATATTGTCACCGCTACCAGCTCGACTGAATCGGGCCAAAGTGGGAGGAACCCACCACTGGTGGGAAGGAAATGAAGGGAGGGAGGGAGGGAGAGAGAGAGGAAGGAAGGGGGGAGTGGCAAGGGAAAGGAAGGGAGGGAGAGAGAAGAAGGGAGAGAGGGAGGGAGAGAGAGGAAGGAAGGAAGGAAGGAAGGAAGGAAGGAAGGAAGGAAGGAAGGAAGGAAGGAAGGAAAGAAGGAAGTTTTAGTGCTCCCTTAAAATTTTTGGCAATTTCCAATTCCTTTATCAGACTACTTGTAAGTTTGGCAGGAGAGCACAAACCCTCCCTTTAAAACAAGGCAGCAGTACATTCCTCATAGAGGAGTTTTAACCGCTCTCTTGAGTATTCTCTGACGTATCAGAAAGAAATAAGAAAGCTCAGAATTTATTGCCAGTGCAATCTTCCAGCTACATTATCTAAATCATTTCAGGGGATCATCTCACTCAATCCCCACCACCATCATCTTCATTGTCATGTTGTGTTTGTGTTTGTGAAGAGTTCTCAATTTACGGTGCGCTTCCTCTATTGCTATGTTCCATTATCTGTGAACCTTTATCCTAATAATAGAAAGATATAGGAATGTCAATAGTCTAAAAATCAAACAAGGCATAAGTAATAGGTAGCTGAAACAGTCAGATGCTGGGTTTTTTTTTTGGAGTGAGTGGAGAAAGAGTTTATGTATGATGTCTAATAAAAAATATCACACCACTAAATGCATCCTGAATGCAACATCATGGACTTGTAAAAAAAAAAATCATTTAAATTCAACATTAAAATAAATTGTTTTCTAGAAAACTTAATAGCATTTGAAGCACTAACATATATTCAAACACTTTTGTTTCAAACAGAGAGAACGCTAGCTAATCCTTATCATATTAGAGAGAGAGAGAAGAAAGAGAGTCTGAGTGAAAGACGGAAATGATTTCAGACTAATTATTTAGCCTTTATCTTTTGGCTACAAACATACAAATGCGCACGCATACAGAAATGGAGAAACAATATTGTTTTGAAGAAAGCATTTGCAATCAGAAAATCTATGACTTGATTGCATAGCATTACCACAATTTTAATAACAAACCGCAGCGCGTCTTTGCTTCTGGATGTGAAAGCTTAGTTGCAAATAAGTGATATAAATATTTAGAGGTTCAGAAAGAATGGAAGATTAAATCCATTTTATTTATTGATTGATTGATTGGAGTGCCAAGCCCTCTGCTCCCATTTGTAGCATAGCAACAAAACAGATTTTGGTTCAGGTATAATTAGAAAATATTCACATGGCCGGTAGAGGGTGATGTTGAACTATAGCTTGGTGTTGCCGGTATTCATATTACAATAAACAATATGCAGCTACTTATTTTTAACACACTAATTAAAACTTACCCATATCCAAAGAGACTCTGTGACAAGTTACATTTTTGGGAGAGACAGCAGTGATATCACTCTTGCCTTACCCATTACTGACAGCTGTAATGAGTTAAAGGCTTTGGGTTCTCCAGAAGACGATCATCATGTGCCATCATTTCCCAAAGGCGATGCTGACTTCAACTGGCAGGAAAAGTTGAGTTGTTGACTTGTCTTTAGATATCAAATAAGACACATCGTGACCTCTGTGTGTATCTATAATGAGATGCCTGAAAAAGAAGACATTGACATGGACAGACAGCAAACAAGTAATTTCTCTAGCATTAGAGGTCACTTGAAAACAACTTTAAGATATCTGATTCTGAACTGGAGGAACTGTAATAGTTAGTAGCATCTCACTAATCTTGGGTGATTTAACAGCCTAGAACTAAGAAGAAATTTCCTGTCAATTAGAACAATTAATTGGCGGAACCACTTGCCTCCAGAAGTTGTGAATGCTCCAACATCGGATACTTTTAGCAAGAGGTTGGACAACATTGTATACCATGGTAAATCATGGTATAGGGCAGGGGTCAGCAACATGCAGCTCTTTGGGCCTTCTGCTGTGGCTCCCTGTCAGGTGATCCCACCACTGGCTGGCCCCGCCCCTCGCCCTCCCATCCCAGTCACTCCTTGCCTGGTCTGAGAAGGTAAGGGTGACGGCGGGGGATGGATAAGCATCCAGGGCAGAGACAGAGATGCAGAGAGAGTGGGAGGGGGGAGGAAGGGAGGGAGGGGAGAGAGAGAGAGATGTCAAAAGGATTTTGTGGTTCCCGGTGTTTTTTAACAACTGGTTCTCTGCCCTAATGACCGGTTGGGTAGGTGAGGCTGGGGGGAGGGTCATATGACTGGTGGAAGTGAGTGACATCGAGTTGGCCATGCCCACCCAGGTTTTGTGGCTCCCGGTGTTTTCTTTTCTGTGGGAAACCAAATGGCTCTTTGAGTATTTAAAGTTGCAGACCCCTAGTATAGGGTTTACTGCCTGAGCAGGGGGTTGGACTAGAAGACCTCCAAGGTCCCTTCCAACTTTTCTATTCTATTCTATTCTATTCTATTCTATTCATTCGTTCTGTTCTGTTCTGTTCTGTTCTGTTCTGTTCTGTTCTGTTCTGTTCTGTTCTGTTCTGTTCTGTTCTGTTCTATTCTACATAGCTAAGGTCAGGTTCTATTAATACCTGGATGGAAGACCCAGGCTTCTAGAGATATAGACTAAACTGAGAACTTAAAAAATCCTTAAAGAAGGTAATTGCAAAGCATGATTATGTTGCTGCCAAAAAACTACCTAGATAGGCACACCTCCTTGCCAGGAATTGAACATAATTTGAGGGAAGCTTTATCTTTATTTCTTGCAATTGAAGCATGACTAGGAGCCTGCCTCAGATTTCCTGGAAAAAATATTATTTTGGGAATGGGATACTGTTCTAACATCACTACAGTTATTCAATGAAGCCACTCCTTTCAAATCCTTCCACATTCTGCTTCCATCAGACAGAATTCTTAAATATCACTTACTAGTATTTCAGAGAAGTTTCAGCTCATGAAGAAGCTAGAAGGACTTCAAAAATGTTCCCTCGGATCATTTAATATGACAATGTTTTTGAAATATCCAGCAATCAATTTTAGGCTAGATATAGGGGGATCACAGAAACTAGGCAGAAACATAAGGCTGGGATACTGTAAACAATCATTTAACTGGGTTGCTTTGCCTATTAGTGAGTAATTCAGTTATTGTCTGGATAAGTGATTTTGATCAAGCCAAAATCTGCAAAATCCTCTTATATACTATATATAAGAAAAGGTCCACATGTGTTCAGAAAGCTATGCAACAAGCATCTGGAGGAAGAGGGAAACTAAATTGCTGTATTGCTAGCTGACCAAATATCTTGCTTCTAGTCATACATTTAATTTGGCTGTCTTTAATGTCTTTATTGTTTTAAAATGTTTTTAGTATTTTTAATTATATATATATATATATATATATATATATATATATATATATATATATATATACACACACACACACACACACACACACACACACACACACACACACACACATGCCCAGAGTCCTTGACTGAGATTGGGGTCTATTAAAAAAGAATGAATAAATAAATATAAATCTGTAGGTAAACAAAAGATATTGAAAATCAGCTTGAGCCCAAAATATGCCTACTCGGGAAGAATTGCTAATTGTCTTCATTCTAAATTAGTTGCCTAGAATTTGCCTAGCTGTACATGTGCAGTAGAAACAACGTGGAAAGCACATATTTATTTTATGTTAAATGATTAGAAAGATTTAGATTTGTATAACTCTGAAGAAGATGTAGTTCATAGTCAAGAATTTGCTGGTAATAATTTGCCGCAGTCTGAAATAATAAAAGGCCAGAAAAGAAATAGAATAATGAAAGACAATGGCTTTTACAGTATTTATACAGTAGTGGCCAAAATTGTGGAAACCTTTTGAGAAAAGTGTATTTTCTAAAACTAGCTAATAACACTTTTTTTAAAAAATTTTTTGGAGTAGTACCATAAAATTATATATCAATGGAAAGATAATTTAATCAAGAATGAAATGCAATAACTTTTATGAAGGATTTGCTGTTAGAATAGCAGTTACAGTATAAAGAAGAAAAGTGAAACACACAGAAAAAATGAGATATATAAAAATTATCACCATAGAAAAAAGCAAGATATACAAAAATTATCATGTCAGTTAATACTTAGTTGGGTAACCTTTAGCATGAATTACGGCCTTACAACGTCTTCCCATGGAGTGAACCAAGTCTTTTAGTTTTGTAGCTGTTATAATGTGAAACCAAGATTGAATGATTGCTTCTATTAACTCGGTTTTATTGCTGGTTCGCTTCTGACTAACAAGTTTCTTTCGTTGGCTCCATAGATTTTCAATTGGGCTAAGGTCTGGACTATTCCCAGGCCATTCCAGCAGTGGAATATGACTATCTTGAAACTCCAAAAAAAAAAGTGGTGTTATTAGCCATCAAACCTCAAAAATACACTTTTCCCAAAAGGTTTCCACAATTTTGGCCACTACTGTAATGTTATCTTTCAATGCCTGCTTGTTTTTTTGGTCCATAAGACACTAGCATTTTTGTTTCGCTTTGGAGCAGAATCTCACAGCTTTTGTTGAGATATTAAGGACTGTGTCCTCTAATAGTCAATAGAGGTAAAATTCAGCGGGCTGACCTGTAAACCTAGAAGTAGAGTTATTCTTTGGCATCTAACTTGCTGATAAAAGGGACAGCTTAAAATAATAGGAGACATTGATTCTATTTTCTACATGGATAGACCCTCTCTAGTGTTAGCATTAAAATAGCATTAATGTTTGCCCTTGAAAAAGCCCATTGTGTTGATAGAACAATGAATGTGAGATTAAATAAACCACTAAACCATTATTGTTTTGTTTCTACAATTACATACAGCTGTTATTAAAAAGTTTTTAAAAAATTCTTAGAACTCAGTGAATATAAGTCTATTCTTTACCTGGAATATAGAGGAAAGAAGAAATTACCATTTCAGCCGAGAAAGGATCTGCAATATTCCATTGAACACCAGAAAGGTGTTTAATTTTACAACTATATTGTTAACGTAATGCTGGGAAATATGTTTTAAAAATAAAGAGGATTTCCGTAGCAAGCTAGATTCACATCAGAGGTGGTATTCAGCCGGTTTGAACCAGTTCGCCCGAACCTCTAGCGGAAATCACAGGTGGACATTTAATGAATATCTGGTTTTAGTAAATTTGGAAGAACGCTTCAGGTTCAGCGCACAGACAATGGGAAGATGCCCTGTTTTCCCCAAAATAAGAAATCCCCTGATAATAAGCCCAATTGGGCTTTTGAGCGCATGGCAATAAGGCCATGCATTTATTTCAGGGTTCAAAAATAATATAAGACAGGGTCTTATTTTTGGGGAAATACAGTATATATAGCAGGCAAAGTGCAAAGGTACCTTGAATAATAGGAGACTGAACATGAAATACAGTGGCCTATCAAAATAGTGTGACTAAGAGAACAAATTATTTCCTGACTGAAATGCACCTTGCAAGATGGATGGATGGGAGGTAAATAATGAGAAAAGCAGTTAACATCACTTGGGCAAGATCCCAATAAAGTCACAGATGAAGAAAGTCCAACTAATGCCCCCTAAAAGAATTAAGATGATAGAAGAAAACTGAACTATAGATGATAAGATAGGCAAAATAACCACAATATTACAAATGTCACACATCTTGTAAGTAAGGCATTAAAGTACACACATTTTTTTAAAAAAAATATATGAGAAGGAAAAGGAAAGATTTCAGGGTTTGTTTTCCATGTCCATGCTCCAAAAAACAAACAAAACACACATTGAGATTGTTCTAGGCAGTTGCCTTTATGGCAAACTAAAGTCAAAATCTTGCCAAAGTAAAGCAGACTACTTGCACCATAAAGCATATACCCTGGGAAATACTAAGGAGGATCTCTCTTAACTCTCCTTCTCCTACAGAAGCGTAGTAACAAGAAACCAACTGGGGCCAGACCAGGGGTGGTATTCACTTACCTTCCCTACCAGTTCGCCATCTTCCGCTCATGTGCAAGGCCTTCCACGTATGCGCAGAGCCTCGAAAAACATGAAAAAACGGGACATCATGATGTCTGCATGGGTGGGCGGGGCATCCTGCAGTCGCCCCTAGCAGTTTACAGAGTCAGAATATTGCTCCCAACAGTCTGGGTCCTTGTTTTACCCACCTCGGAAGGATGGAAGGCTGAGTCAACCTTGAGCCTGGTGAGATTCGAACTGCCAAATTTCAGGCAGCTGGCAGTCAGCAGAAGTAGCTTGCAGCACTGCGTTCTAAACACTGTGCTGCCATGGCTCAGAATGTTATTAGCCATTCTGTGGAGAAGATGTATTGACTATATACAAAACAAATATGGGACTAAAAAGTTGCAAATAGCTTATGAATGCAATATTTAGATGATTTTTCTTCTTATTCTGATATTTTGGTACCTATGGGGGAGTTAAAGAGTAAGGGGGAGTTAAGAGCTTATAGTTAGTTTGTTTATGTTAGATTATGTTTGTTAAATGTATTTTGCTCTGGGAAGTCGGGTGGGGGGGAGGGAGAAGGGAATGGGTGGGGGGAGGAGGGGGGGAAATTTGTTTGTAAAACATTTTAAAACTTTTCAATTAAAAAAAAAATGTTATTAGCTATTCCATATGTGGAGCGAGTGTATAGAAGTGGTGCACTCCGGACTAAAATCCACACATGGTTGGAAAAAATGATAAAGAAACATATTGATTTTAAACCAGAGATATTTTTATTAGGGATTTTACCAGAAACATATAACAGAGAACTGAGATACTTAATTGTAAATGTTCTTACAGTGGCTAGAATTGTATTTGCTAAAAACTGGAAAGGAGAGAAGATATCTACTGATGATGATGTTATTAAGAAAATTTTGGAATGTGCTGAAATGAGCAAATTGACATTTGAAATTAGAGAACAGGAAGATAAACAATATTACTTGATATGGATTTATTTTATCAATGGCTAGATAATAAAGCATGGAAATGAAATATGAAATGATAAGCCACTGTTAAATCATTGGTAAATGAGAATAATAATACAAAGAGATATAATAAATTGTCAAATAAGAGAACTTTGGATATGGGATTAAGCACAAAAAATTTGTAACTGATCGATACACTTTCTGTAATTGTAATTGATGATGGTTCTTTTAAGTTTTGTTTAAAAATAAAAAAAAATTCAAAAAAAAAAGAAAGAAGTGGTGCACTCTGGATAGTGTGCAAAGTGAACAAAATGAATTAGCAAACTTGTAGGCAGCCAAAACTACCCTCTAATAAAATTGTAGATACCCTGGCTCTCAATGTACAAACTCCATGTAATTGATTAATTAAGGGGCCTGGTGGCTCAGCAGACTGATAGCATTGTGATTAACACCAGCTGTCTGCAATTACTGTAAATTCGAATCTCACCAGGCTCAAGGTTGATTCAGCCTTCCATCCTTTCTAAAGGAGGTAAATTGAGGACCCAGTTTGGGGGCAATAAGCTGACTTTGTAAATATACAAAAGTATGAAGGCTATTGCTTAACGCATTGTAAGCCACCCTGAGTCTCTGGAGAAGGGTGGCATATAAATCAAATTTTAAAAAAAAATTAATTCTCCCACACAAGCTATCTAAACTTGCTGCCTTTTGTTCCTCTGGAATGCATTCCCCCCCATCCTGGGAACCTGGTCAAAGTCCTATCGCACCAAGCAAGCACCAAGCAGAGACCACAGAGGAGGCCTTATAACATGTCCAGAAGTTTTCTGTATGGTAAAAACAGATAATATCGGCTAGATAGTTCAAGGGGACCAAGACAAAGGGATTTCATGACAAAGTCTGTCTTTTGTGATGAAGGGGAAAAAATGGACTTAGATGTCAAAATAATGCCATTGAAGAGACTAAAGAAAAAAAAGCCTGCAGGAGAGGAAATTGAAGTGCTCAATAGAATGACACTTGGAAACTTATCAAACTACCCACATGGGAAAAATAAAACCACCTTTGGGATGCAAATGGATTTTCAAGATAAAGTGTTCTGCAGAATAGGATGCCCAGAGGCTAAAATACGATTGGTGGTCAAGAAGTAGAGTGTTCAAAAATATTGTGAGCACTATTTTAAGATTTTAGTCCCACTAGTCAAGCACAATTTTGCTCAACATGGACATTTGCAAGTAGAACACTTGAAAATACTGTTCTCCTGTGCAAAAAAAAATAAAGGAAGACATCTATATGTGTAGCAGCTGTCTGGTGATGACGTTAGCCAAAAGAATGGGAATAAAGCTCAACAAGGAAACCCAAAGATGCTTTTTCAAAAGGTTAACTGGGCTTTCTTCTTTTTCCCTTGAAGATGTTCCGCTTCTCATCCAAGAAGCTTCTTTAGTTCTGAATGGAAGGATTTCTATTCCTTGCAGTCATCTGGTTGCTAGCACTTTTTCTGAGAATCTTTGAGGCCACTTGGAGGTTTATCTGTGCCCTCAGAGTCACCTGATTACAACAAATGGGTGTGGAGCCTACTTGGAACTGCTGAATCTCCATAGATATTCAGCAAGGAAATTGAGATTTAAAAAAAAAACCTGGGATGCATCTAAATTAAAGATCTCAGTCTAACAATTTTCTAATATAAGTTATAAGGTAAAGGTAAAGGTTCCCCTCACACATATGTGCTAGTCGTTTCCGACTCTAGGGAGCGGTGCTCATCTCCGTTTCAAAGCCGAAGAGCCAGCGCTGTCCGAAGATGTCTCCATGGTCATGTGGCCGGCATGACTAAATGCCAAAGGTACATGGAATGCTGTTACCTTCCCACCAAAGGTGGTTCCTATTTTTCTACTTGCATTTTTTACTTGCTTTCGAACTGCTAAGTTGGCAGAAGCTGGGACAAGTAATGGGAGCTCACCCCATTATGCGGCACTAGGGATTCGAACTGCTGAACTGCCAACCTTTCGATCGACAAGCTCAGCGTTTTAGCCACTGAGCCACTGTGTCCCAGTAATATAAGTTATATCTCTCTGCTTTTCTTCAAAGACACACGGGCATAGAACACATGCTCCTGGACTCTCTTCCTGGTAGAATGCAATAAGTTAGGTGCTAGGCTTCCAATCTATTCTTACAATCTGAGCTTCACTGCTTCGAATGGATGCCACTCTCAGGAATTTTCCCATGTACATCACCACTTCCAGCACTGACTAAAGTAGACTACACTTTATTTATGTCAGCCAACCATTAACTCTCCTATCAGCAACTGTTGAAGAATCTTATGGAGCTGAGGAAATAAATGTGATAATGATTTTGAAATACACCTCCAGAAGGATTGCTTTCATTTAATTATTAAACTCACAGGGGTATCGTTGATACCTTATGATTTAAAACAAACAAACAAACAAGCAGTGCTCTCTCATCAGGCCTTTCCTGAAATCTGAACTGCATGTTTAAACAAAACAAACAAACAAACTTACCAGAGAAGCTTCTGCAAAGCAACATGTTACAAGTGCAGCTAACTGGCTGTCCCTGTACTTGACTGCATATATCCCTATACTTGACTATAGAGATGCAATAGCTCAGTGACTAAGATGCTGAGCTTGTGGATCAAAAGGTTGGCAGTTCAGCGGTTCGAATCCCTAGTGCCGCATAACAGGGTGAGCTCCCGTTACTTGTCCCAGCTTCTGCCAACCTAGCAGTTCGAAAGCACGTAAAAAATGCAAATAGAAAAATAGGGACCACCTTTGGTGGGAAGGTAACATGCTGGCCACATAACCATGGAGATGTCCTCGGACAGCGCTGGCTCTTTGGCTTTGAAATAGAGATGAGCACCGCCCCCTAGAGTCAGGAATGACTAGCACATTTGTGCGAGGGGAACCTCTACCTTTTATACTTGGCTGAGAATGAATGAGCCAGAAGAGAAGAGCCATATATTTGCAGATTAAAAAGATATTGCAGGGAGTGGGGACAGGCAGGGAGCAAGAGATCATTTTGAGTGACTCTGTACATTGGCAGCATGATGGCTCGATGGTTAAGATGCTGAGCTTGTCGACTGGAAAGCTAACAGCCCGGGTTCTAGACCTGAGCACTGCACGATGGGGTGAGCTCCCATCCTCGCCTCAGTTCCTGCCAACCTGGCAGTTCAAAAGCATGCAGAACACTAATAGATAAATAGGTATCACTTCAGTGGGAAGGTAACAGTGCTCTGTGATGTGATGTTGGCCACATGACCATGGAAACGTCTTCGGATAGTGTTGGCAATGACTACAGGAATAAAATCCACAGGGACTTCCTGTGCATCTTCTCGTTGCTGCAACCCAGTCATGCAACCAGTTGGTTTATACAAGTTGTATTGATACTTAATAACATATTCAGTATAGATCACTCTGGCCATCAACTATAGGGATCAAAAGAAGGAAAGGGGGTAGAGAAAAGAATCATGAAACTTTTTTGTAACTTTACCTGCCCACATGCCCATCTGTATAGAAGACAGTTGGTGTCTATGGAGCTTCTCAGTCATCCACGTCATGGTTGTCCCAAAGGTGCTTTTTCAAGAGGCAACTGGACTTTCTGGTTTTTCTTTGAAGATGTTCAACTCTGAGCTTCTTGGATGAGAAGCGAAACAACTTCAAAGAAAAATCAGACAATCCGGTTGCCTCTTGAAATTGGACTCTTGGGACTACTGCTGGAGTTTTTCAAATTGTTTTAAGATTTGGTTTCATTTTCCACTTGAGGGTCTGTTCATTATTCACTCTGTGTGTTCTTGGTTTCATTCTGCATTTTAAAATTCCAAAGGGAGGGGAAGAAATCCCTGATTTGATTGGGTTAGTTGCAGAGTTATTATCCTTAGACTTTCTTACCTGCCCTGTTCTTTCAATAAATCCTCCTAATCAAATGTTGAAGCTGACCAATTTTATTGTCATTATTTTAACCATAAGGAGTTTGAGGTTGAGAGACCAGTGACCTGGCTTAACATAGCTTCAAATCTAGGTAGTTATGGATTAGCAGAAATTTGAAAAAGCGATTTCACAGCTCATAACTTTTGTCATTATAGTGCGCTACTTCTCAAATGTTATTGTTAACTGATTGTTTTGCTGACCCTCAAAGGTGCCAATGGGAAGATAAAATTTCATGGGTTTATGTTATTTATGATTCACTCAAATAAAAGGAACTAATCAGTTGCACTTGGTAAATAATCCAGCAAGAATTTAACCCTAAAATTTGCCATACTGCAAAAGATTTAGTAGCTGGCACAGAACTCTCTTCTTAAGAATGCTCAATTTTCATTGTTGAGACTGCATCTGATGGAAACCTTTCCACCAGCTTTCCTTCCCTAAGCATCTCATCTACTGTCCATCAACATGTAATGAGTCAATACCTGAATTTCCTTTAGGATCCTTGAATAATATCTATGGAGCAGGGGTGAAATCTACTTACCTTCCCAACCAGTTCAGAAATGCATACGTGAGTGTTGAGAAATATGTCAGTAAGAATAAAAGAGAATTACTACAAAATGGTAGGGAGGTGGTACTTAACTCCGGTTAGATTAAGCAATATGAATCAGCACTATTCAGATAACTGTTGGAGAGGTTGTGGGGGAAAAAGGAACGTATTTACATATGTGGTGGGATTGTAAATTTGTGCAAAAATTGTGGAAGATGATGTTTAAGGAGATAGAAGAAATTGTAGGAATAAAGGTAGAAGAGGCACCAAAGGTAGCATTACTCTCACTATTGGAAGATATAAAATGTAAAAAAGAGACTAAAGAATTGATAATAAACTTGTTGACCGCAGCAAGGTTAATGATTTCTAGGAACTGGAAGACACAAGGTGTTTATAGTTTGGAAGAATGGTATAAGGAAGTATGGGATATTGCCATAAATGATAAATTGACTTGCAATATTAAAGTAAGGAGGGGCATAATGAAGGTAAACGAATTCAATGGAATCTGGAAACAGTTCCTAATATCTGTGTTTTCTGGAGGAAGAGGGATACCACCACCAGAAGAAGCTTTAAGATTCTGGAAGCAGGAATGATCCCGAGGGGTGGGGGACCACTCGTTGATTGTTTGTATTCTGTATATTGTTATATATTATATATTATGATTCATGTATGTTATGTATGTTAATTTCTTTTTTTATATGTTAATAATAAAAAAATATGGAAAAAAAAGAAATGCACACGTGTGCACACATCACATGCATGCATGGACCCTCTGCACATGTGCAGAGGCTAAAAAACAGATCACTTCCTGGTTAAAACCGACAACCAGGTGGGTGGGCGGAGCCTCATGTCACCATCGCTACTGGTTCTCCGAACCACCAGTCGCCATTGCTACCGGTTCAGCCAAACTGATCTGAACCAGGAGCATTTCACCCCTGCTATGGAGATTCTCAACCATCCAAGTCACATTTGTCCCAAAGGTGCTTTTCCAAAAGGCAACTGGACTTTCATGGGTTTTTTTTCCCTGGAAAATGTTTCACTTCTCATGCAAGAATCTTCCATTCTGGAGCATCTTTGGGACATCCTTGAAGAATGTTTCCACTTTTTAAGGAGAATAACATGCATAATAATTTGGAATGAAATTACTTTCTAATTACTTTGCATAGTAGTTTTATGCAATATCTTCTTGCTTTGCATATATTAAACATTTATCACCGAGAACAACCAAAAGCCAGCTCTTTTTTAAAAAAAAAATAACTCTCCTTTTGCTGCACAGCATTTAAATTATGAGCAAAGAGCTGGATAAGAAAGAAAAATCATTAAAATTGAAGTACAAATATATACAGCCTATTTAAAAAATATAGACCTCCATAGTCTCTTTCCATCTCGCTATCAATCTTTCAATCCAGCCTTTTATATGCCTCTTAAAAGTTTTCCATTTGAAAATTACATGTTCTTTTATAGGATCTTTTTTAGAAATAAGCTGACATACTTTCTGCCAAAATGACCCTAATTCAAGCCATGTTTCTGTCTGTAAGAACCTTTTAAAGCTTTAATTTGCTGAGTGCTTATCTGAGATGGGAGTGCATTCATCGCTTCTGGCTTCGTCTATAGTTTTTGAAATTTTAATGTATTTATAAATATCCCCTGAGTCTTGCACAAAATTGCCATTACTATTTGTCTCTCTCTCTCTCTCTCTCTCTCTCTCTCTCTCTCTCTCTCTCTCTCTCTATATATATATATATATATATATATATATATATATATATATATATATATTTGTTTTCTCAGGTTTTCGCGGGTGTTTGTATGTAGGTCTTTGGTTATTCGGGTCTTCTCCCATGTAAAATTGGAAGTGTCTTGGTGACGTTTCGACGAAGTCTCATTCATCATCTTCAGGCTGGTGTTCCAGGAAGCACGAAGCCGAGAACACCAGCCTGAAGATGACGAATGAGACTTCATCGAAACGTCGCCAAGACACTTCCAATTTTACGTGGGAGAAGACCCGAATAACCAAAGACCTACATATATATATATATATATATATATATATATATATATATATATATATATATATATATATATGTATATATGTATATATCTATATATCTATATATCTATATATCTATATATCTATATATCTATATATCTATATATCTATATGTCTATATATGTGTGTGTGTGTATATATATATATATATATATATATATATATATATATATATATATATATATATATAAAACATGAACACACTTTCCACAATAAAATCTTCTTGACAGTATAGATGTAACAAAACAGTTAATTACAACCTTCAAAAGTTTTTTTTTTAAAGTCTCATGTTTTTAATTAATACCAGTGATATCTCTCTCCAACAAGTGATGAGATAACTTAAAAGCTGGGGTTTGCAGATTATTGGATCTATTCTACTATAGAAATTCCCTATTCCTGGACAGAAAATTCTATAAAGAAGAGGATATTTCAAAATTCATTTAAAATAACCTTAAAGGTAAAGATTCCCCTCGTACATATAATATATTCTAGTCATTCCCAACATTAGGGGGCAGTGCTCATCTCCATTTCAAAGATGAAGAGCCAGCACTGTCTGAAGACATCTCCATGGTCATGTCACCGGCATGACTAAATGCCGAAGGTGTACACAATGCTGTTATCTTCCCACCAAAGGTGGTGCCTATTTTTCTACTTGCATTTTTTACCTGCTTTTGAACTGCTAGGTTGGCAGAAACTGGGACAAGTAACAGGAGCTCACCCCATTACGTGGCACTAGGGATTCGAACCACTGAACTGCTGACCTTTTGATCAACAAGCTCAGCATCTTAGCCACTGAGCCACTGTGTCCCTATAAAAAAAATTGGTAGAATTTGGCACAGTAGTGAGGTTAGATAAAAATCAGCAAAATTGTGGACGAAGCATTATGATGGAAGCCATGGTCTTCTGAAGATGCATCTAAATGAAAGGAGGTCCTACAATTCTAAATTCCTCAGAAATATCCTTCAGGTTCCACAATGCGTAGGGTTCTTCATTATCTCTGAGCTTGGTTGTTTCCTTGCAGAGGTTTCATTACCCAAACTAGCTAAATGTCAGGCTTCGAGGTCATCTCAAATAAATTGCATTTCAAACAAAGTCTTTGAAGGAAAACTCCTATTTATTAAGCACGACATTCTACACCCGGCTCCATCAAAGCCAACAGTGACTTCCAGACCTAAAACCCTCCCTTTCCGTTCCCCACTCTCCTGCACTCATTGGCCATCTTCCAAGTCATTCTACCCCTAATCTACCACTCCAGCTCAAAGGAATTTCCCCCCCTCCCATCCCATCTCCTAGGGGATATTATCTCCAGGGAAAATAAGTAGGTGAAAAGTCAAACGTCCCTTTCCAGACGCCTCCGCCTCTCTTTCTTATGTCAGCACTAGAGTAAATGCAGCTTGAAGTGCAGACACTAACATTATCAGTGCTAGTAAGGAATGGGGTTTGTTCTCCATTCCTTACTAGCATTGATGATGTTACCTGGTTTGGGTGATGAAACCTCTGCAAGAAAACAACCAAGCTTGGAGAGCATGAAGTATCCTGCATTTTAACCTTGATCTACAAATATTCTCCTTTATTAGTATGTCAATGTATTTCAAATATTGTTTTTGAATTGGGAAATAGTGTAAATAAATCTGAAACTGCATTGAGGCTTAATACACTGAACTAACTAGATTGATTTAATTGTTTCTAATAAGTCTATTAGAACAGGGAAAATCTCCAATTTGTCCCAAAGGTGCCTTTTCAGGAGGCAATTGGATTTCTTGTTTTTTTTTTCTTTTGAAGATGTTTCGCTTTTCATTCAAGAAGCTTCTTCAGCTCTGGCACAGTGGTGGGATTCAGCCAGTTTGCACTACTTCGGGAGAACCGGTTGTTAACTTTCTGAGCAGTTTGGCAAACTGATTGTTGAAAGAAATTATTAGGGCAGACCAGTTGTTTAACCAGTTGTTAAATTACTTGAATCCCACCACTGCTGTGGCAGGATAGTGGATGCTTCTTGGATAAGAAGCAAAACATCTTCAAAAGAAAAAAAAAACAAGTTGCCTCCTGAAAAAGCACTTTTGGGACAACCATGACCTGGATGACTGAGAATCTCAACAAACTTCTCCAATTTGTATCAATGGCTAGGACACTGAGCTTGTCGATCGAAAGGTTGGCAGTTTAGCGGTTTGAATCCCTAGTGCCGCGTAACAGGGTGAGCTCCCATTACTTGTCCCAGCTTCTGCCAACCTAGAAGTTCGAAAGCACGCAAAAAATGCAAGTAGAAAAATAGGGACCACCTTTGGTGGGAAGGTAACAGTGTTCTACGCGCCTTTGGCGTTTAGTCATGCCGGCCACATGACCATGGAGACATCTTCGGGCAGTGCTGGCTCTTTGGCTTTGAAATGGAGATGAGCACCGCCCCCTAAAGTTGGGAACAACTAGCATATATGTGCGAGGGGAACCTTTACCTTTACCTATATCAGTGTGGTTACTTGCAGAATGCTACATTAAACAAGCCAAAATGACAGAACAGCAGAAAATGCAAAAATTGTGCATAACAATAGGGTTTGTTTGTTTTGGTGCTCAGCTCTTCATTTTCAGCCTGATCTGATACAGATTGCTAAATCTAAATATAGATCCACTATGATTACTTAATGTTGTCTTAGAAGGGAAGAATTTCCTTCTAATGAATAGGAAGTGTTGAAGCTGCTATTGATTTTGTTTTTTCTGTACTGGCATTTTTGCAGTGATATTTGCATACTATTTAATACAATTTTTAACAAGACTAATTTTATCTTTTGTATTTATTGTCTGTTATAAAAGACACAATCTCCCTGAATACTGAAATCTTGCTTGGGTATATCAAAAGGATATCTTCTTAATTCTATCCTGCATAGCATCTGTACACTGGTAATTTAAAGTGATCCGATATTGTATTATTCAATACAATAATTTACATACTATATTTTGTTGCACCGTAATATCAATTTCAGTTTAAATACATCAGAATAATTGAGTCGTTGTGTATCATAGGTTTTATAGGTTTGGTTGCTTAGATTATTATTTTTGATAGAGTTCATAGACTTAATTTCGTAATTTGATGCTATATTTTACTCATTTTCTTTATATTGTTGTGGATGCTTTATTGTACAGGTAGCACTTGACCTACAATTATAAATGAGCCCAAAATGTATGTTTCTAAGCAAGACAGTTGTTAAGTGATTTCCCCCCCCCCCCATTTTACAACTTTTCTTGCCACAGGTGTTAAGTGAATCCCTGCAATTGTCAAGTTAGCACTATGGTCGTTAAGTGAATCTGCCTTCCCCACTGACTTTGCTTGTAAGAAGTTCACATGGCCCTGAGACACTGCAACTGTCATAAATACATGCCATTTGCCAAGCGTCTGAATTTTGATCATGTGACTATGAGGACGGCTGCAATAGTCATAAGTGTGACAAAATGGTCATAGGTCACTTTTTCAGTGTTGTAACTTCAAACCAGTGGTGGGTTGCTCCAGGTTCTGTCTGGTTCTTAAGAACTGGTAGTAAAAATGGCGGGGGGCTCTGCCCACCTGCCCTGATGTCATATTTGTTGATCTGCGCATGCGCAGAAGCGCGAGCACTAGCGAAGCTAGCGTGCACGTGCTCCTGTTGCGAACCAGTAGTAAAGGTAAATAGAACCCACCCCTGCTTCAAATGGTCACTAAATGAACTGTTGTAAACTGAGGACTATTGCATTCTATTCTATCAGTATAGGTTGGTCATGTTGTGGCTCCGTCCTCCGAGCCTATCTTATAGGAGGAAGAAGGCTCCGAACATGAAGGAGAGGAAATGGCCAGGCCTCCCTCTCCAGGACCCTCCTCTCTGGCAATGCCTCAGGTGTCTCCCGAAGAAGAAGAGATTGGCCAGGAACCAGGTGTTTCCGAACCGTCGGATAGTGACGAAGAAACATTGTGGTTGGACCCACGCCAGCGTTGGAGAGACAAGCATGAGCAGCAAAAAAGGGGGCGTGCCAGAGATTAAGCTGAGTCACTGGACCACACCCCACAGGCTATAAAAGGGAGTGTGGTGGCCATTCGGACTCTGTGATGGACAAAGCTAATCTCTGGCGAGGCACTTGCACCTTTGGACACAACACCTATTTGCCGTGGATTTAATTACAAACTGGACTATTTGTGTGTATTTTTGTCTGTCTTATCGGAGTAAAAGCTCTTGGCAGGCAGCCACGGAGTTGCTGCCAAGTTCCTTATCACTGACCTTGTGTGTTTGAAGAGTTTATTTAACCCTCGGCTGGTTGGTTGGGTGTGTGCGAGGTACGGGGACAGAACAGGTCATTGACTAAAATAATAAAGTATCTTTCTCTGTACAAAAGGGCAGGCTTTCTATTACAATGTTTTATATACTATCTTGCAGGGGTGAAATGCTTCCGGATTGGACCAGACCACCTGATCCGGTAGCAATTTTTCTCTGTGTTTCGGCGATCTGGTAGCGATCGCTGCCCGAGTGTCATTACTTCCTGGTTTTAATGAGCGAAGCGAGCACGTGCGGCGTGTGCTTCTGAACCAGTAAGGAAGGTAAGTAGATTTCACTCCTGCTATCTTGGTGTTGGAAGAAAAATCCATGTCCAGGTCCAAGCTGGGAGAAAGACACTGGAAATAACATGGAGGCTGATTGGAAAGAAAGATCCATTTATTGATGAACAGAACCAGCCTGTGGTTCTGGGGCAGCTGACCAATTAGCTTGATGAGCACATGGATTTTTATAAATTTCAGAGATGCTGCTTGAGGGGGTTGTACAATGTCTGAAATCCCCTTAGGAAATTGAAATTGTCTTCTGCTAAGTGGTAGTGAGTTAATCCTATTATGTTCTGAAGGTTCATGTCCTGTTCTTCTTAATCCCATCATTCTGGAGCTGAAGGTCTTTTGTTTTGTAGATAGGCTGGCCCAATCTTTCTTAATGGGCACAAAATATCTGCTGGGGTGGGGCACGTTGGTATTTTTAACAAGTCCTGAGGTTACCATTCACTTCGTTGATAATTGAGCTGAAAAAGAGCTAGAATTTCCTGAGAGAGTTAGTCCTACATGGTGTGGATAAAATTTGTAATGAATTTGGCTTAACCTCCTTGGCTAGACTGGACATATGTCTACAGAGTGAAAATGGATGATCCAGAAACATATGCATACATTCTTTATTTCAGCAAAAATGCCCATTGATTTCTCTGTTAAGTAGCTCATATTTCTATGGGGGGAGGGGGAGAGAAAAGAAATATCAATGTTTATTTTGTCTTCATTGGTATTTGCGATAGAGTTAATCAATATTTTCTTTTAGAGTTTGGTATATTGCTGTAAATATTTGGCAGCGCAGAGAAGTGTTGTAGAACAGGAAAAGTTAATTCTACACTTGGAAAAATTTTTTGGAGTGTGCATAAACATATTATCTGGTTTTCATTTATTTAACATAAATTATGGCTGGAATTATGTCCATTGCAAGGGCTTTTTACCACAATGATACCAAAAAGTAGTGAAATTGTTCCATAAGAAAGAAAGACGTATTAGGATAAAATATCTGTTTAATATTACTAGGTTAAATGCTGACAAAGAGCTATTCTCAGTTAATTGAAAAATAAGTTGATTTTGTTTGAAAAATAAGTTGGCCATCAATTTGTGAACAGTACTTCTTAAATATTCATATCAGAAAATTCTTATGGCATACAGTGGGGATCTGGTCTTGTTATGGTTTACCGAGGAGCTGAGGGAGATGAAGCGCCAGAAAAGACGCCTAGAGAGCGGTTGGAGGGCCAGTCTCGCTGAATCTGACCGAACACTGGTAAGGTCGCATATTAAGACCTACTTAGTGGTGATAAAGGCGGCAAAGTTTAATTACTTTTCCGCCCTTATTGCATCATCAGATAATCGTCCAGCCGCCCTGTTCAGGGTGACCCGCTCCCTGTTACATCCGGGAATGCGGGAGGACCCCCTGGAAGACAGGGCCGAGGAATTTGGACAATATCTGTATGACAAAATCGCACAGATCCGGGGGGATTTGGACTCTGACTGGGTAGATTTGGGCAGGGTGGCGAGGAATAGTCTTGAGAATGTTATCTGGGAAGAGTTTGACTCTGTGACCCCTGATGACGTAGACAGGACTTAGTGCGGCCACATATTTGCTGGACCCGTGTCCCTCCTGGTTAGTACTGGCTTCCCGGAAGGTTACACGAGGCTGGCTCCAGGGAATTATCAATGCTTCATTGAGTGAGGGTTACCTCCCCACGGCCTTGAAAGAGGTGGTGATGAGGCCTCTCCTCAAGAAGCCTTACCTGATGCATATTAAAAGGTTGTATAATGCATTATTGGAAATTGATTCAGAAACGGAATTGGTTAAGGATTGTATGATAAAATGGGCACAAAACTTTCAGGAACCAGTGATGATGGAAACGTGGGAAAAGATTTGGGTCAGAAATGTTAAAATTACACAAGCACAAAATTTGAGAGAGAATTTTTATAAAATGTTTTATAGATGGCACTTAGATCCTAAAAAATTATCATGTATGTACCCTAATTTGCAAGCTAAATGTTGGAGATGTGAATGTAATGATGCAACCTATTATCATATATGGTGGACCTGTAAGAAAATCAAGGCATTTTGGATAAAAATTTGGTGGGTGATGCAGAATATTTTGAAAAGAAGGTTGAAATTTACTCCTCAATTGTTCCTACTGGGTATAACTACGGACAGTACAATAGTAGAGACTAAACTGATTTTGAATTTATTATCAGCAGCTAGGCTGTTGGTAGCGCAATATTGGAAGAAGGACTCTTTGCCTACTATTGAAGAGTGGATACTGAAAGCAACGAACCTAGCAGAAATGGCGAAAATCTCAGCGTACCTGAAGGACTATACACAAGAAAGATATGTATTGGAATGGAGAAGATGGATTGACTATATTCAAAATAAATATCAGACAAGAAAATATCATATAGCTTATGATTGAACGTTAAGTATTAGAAGTATTTAGTTATCTATAGTGGAGTTAAGGTTTCAGGGGGGGAGTTAGTAATCTGAGGATAAATAGCTTAATCTAGCCTATGATTGCTAAATGAAATACCTTGTATTTTGCTCTGGGAAGTCTGGGGGGGAGGGTGGGATGAGGGGAGGGAAAGGGTGGGGGGAATGTGGGGGGGAAGAAAATTTTTGTTTTTTGTAAAACTTTTCAATAAAAAAAAAGAAGAAGAAGAAGCCTTACCTGGACCCGGCAGCATTAGCCAACTACTTTCCCATCTCCAACCTTCGCTTTGTGGCGAAGGTTGTTGAGAGTGTGGTCGCCCGACAGTTTCCACAATACCTGGAGGAAACTCTTATCTAGATCCATTCCAGTCAGGCCTCAGGCCTGGGTACAGCACGGAAACGACATTGGTCGCATTGGTAGATGGTCTCTGGAGGGCTCGGGACAGGGGTTGCTCCTCTGTTCTGGTCCTGTTAGACCTCTCAGTGGCTTTTGATACCATTGACCATGGTATCATGCTGTGCCGGTTGGAAGAGTTGGGGATGGGGGGCACCGTGTTATAGTGGTTCTCCTTTCTCTTGGACCGGTCGCAGTTTGTGTTGGCAGGGGGGCAGAGGTCGACCTCGAGACGCCTCATATGTGGGGTGCCTCATGGGTCGGTTCTCTCGCCCCTTTTGTTCAACAACTATGTGAAGCCACTGGGTGAGATCATCCGTGGCTTCGGGGTGAAGTATCACCAGTACGGTGACAACACCCAGCTGTACATCTCTACCCCGGGCCACCCCAATGATGCCCTTGAAGTGATGTCCCAGTGCCTGGAGGCCGTGAGGATCTGGATGGGGAGGAACAGGCTCAGGCTCAGGCTCAACCCATCCAAGACTGAGTGGCTGTGGTTTCCGGCATCCCGATATAGTCAGTTGACTCCATCACTGACTATTGGGGGCGAGTCCTTGGGCATCCTCCTGGATACACATGCCCTCTAGGAGAGGGCTCGCAACTTGGGCATCCTCCTGGATACACAGCTGTCCTTGGAGGAACATCTGACGGCTATAGCCAGGGGGACCTTTTATCAGGTTCACCTGATCCGCCAGTTGCGGCCCTTCCTAGATCGGGATTCTTTGTGCACAGTCACTCATGCCCTCGTCACCTCTCGCCTTGACTACGGCAATGCTCTCTACATGGGGCTCCCCTTGAAGAGCACCCAGAGACTCCAGCTGGTCCAGAATGCGGCCGTGCGGGTAGTTACGGGAGCTGCATGCCACTTCCACATAACACCTCTCCTGCGTGAGCTGCACTGGCTCCCACTGGTTTTCCGGGTCGCTTCAAGATGTTGGTTATCACCTTTAAAGCGCTCCATGGCATAGGACCTGGATATCTTCGAGACCGCCTGCTGCCACCAATGGCCTCCTACCGACCTGTGCACTCCCACAGAGAGGGCCTCCTCAGGGTGCCATCGGCCAAACAATGTAGACTGGTGGCCCCCAGGGGGAGGGCCTTCTCTGTGGGGGCACCTGCCCTCTGGAATCAACTGTCCCCAGAGATACGAAGAATTCAAGACCTCGGTGCCTTCCGCCGTGCCCTGAAGACGTTTCTTTTTCAGCAAGCCGGGCTGGCTTAACACTTTTAAAAATGTTTTTAATAGCTTTGTTATTGTTCTTTTAATTTGGGGGCCAAATATATATATATCTTTTTAAATTGGTTTTAATGTTTGTATTTATGTTTTTATTTTGGCTGTACACCGCCCTGAGTCCTTCGGGAGAAGGGCGGTATATAAATTTGATAATAAATAAATAAAAAAAATAAAAAAAATAACAGAGACCATTATTGATTGTTCTTATTGAAAAAATAAATAGGAAAAGCAAAACTACTTCCTGTTAGTATTTGTAATTTTGAATTAAATAAAACAATCATTGAGGACAAGGAATATTATTTTTCTAAGCTATTTTCTGTTTTTTCCTTCTGACACTCCCATAATAAATTCAGATGAAGAAGAAGAATTCAGAGAAGAGAAGAGAAGAGAAGAGAAGAGAAGAGAAGAGAAGAGAAGAGAAGAGAAGAGAAGAGAAAAGAAGAAGAGGGAAAACTACAAAAGGATGATCAGCATATCGATTTTTTTGTCTTGCCTTGAACTTATATTTGAAACTTCTTTCATTAAGGACAGTCACCTGATGTTCTAAAACCTGTCATTGCAATGGCTCCCAATACCATTTTTTTTCCAGAAATGAGCAATTTCTTTTTTTTTATTGCAAAAGTTTTACAATTACATTTTCACCCGTTTCCCCCCCCTCAACCCACCCCAAACCTCCCAACCTCATCCTCCCCAACCCTCCCTAACCCTCCCCTTCCCCCGGACTTCCACACAATATACTCAGATCAGGAAAAAAACCCTCCTTTGTATAAAACTTGAAGCCCTCCCTCCCCCTTGTAGTTTTTCATCTTTATTACATTAAAATATTTCTATCTTAATATAACATTTTCAAATAAAGGCTATTTGATACTTCCTAGTTTGATATTTGTTCTGAACATAATCTATCCACTTTTTCCATTCCCATTCATAAGTCTCTTGTGAACAGTCTTTTAAATATGCTGAAATCTTCGCCATCTCTGCAAAACTGGCCATCTTCAAAGTCCATTCCTCGATAGGACCTATCAATAATCTCGCTGCTGTTATCATGTACAATATCAACTTTGTTTCCCCCAATGTAAAACCCTTAACTATACCCAATGAGCAATTTCTTGATTAAGAATTGGTGAACCTTGTGTCCATTTAGGTTAAGTTATGACTATGAGCTTAAGTGGAATCCCGTGACTAGCAGCCGCTCGACTCCTAAACTGACCACTGTAGTCAAGTCATGAAAAACAGTCCTTCAGTCACATCCCCCCCCCCCCCGCGAGAAATGTCATCGGCCAAAATTCACTATCTGGCTGCCGATCCAGCTGCAATGCTGTCTCCACTCCTTCGGAGCTCTCTAACTTGCCATGCACCCTCACCAGAAGTCCCAAACTGAAGCTCAATAAATATACTGTAAATGAGCAGTGAAGCTTTTGCAACAAGGAACATTTCAGGGAAACAGCAAGTACCTGCATCAGTAAGATAACTTTTGGACCACAACATTCATTATACTGGATGTTTTCTAATATAAAGTGCATCTGCCTAAAATAAGGGTGAGTGGGTATTGGTAATTAATCACCCATTTCTAAAATGTAGAGCAAGGCTGTACAAGTTTTACCCAGCCAAATAGAGGCTGGCAAAACACTTATTGCAGGCTACTTCCTACATAACAGGGGAACAGTGATGATGGACAGCACTTATTCTGGTGGGATACAAGCTCTATAAGCCAGGAGGCACCAGATGCAAAAGAGAACAAGACTCTTGACTGGAAGGGATTATGGATCTTATGCTTGAGGGGGGAAAATTCCTTTACTGGGATTTTCCTAATCAGAAAATGGCAATGAATTTTAAATCACCCTGTTCTAGAAGCTTTAAAAAATGAATTTGCTAGAGGAAAAATGCTGGTAGATCTAATGTAAAAATGAACTCATTTCAAAATGATAGTGTCTTCAAAAATGGGAATGCATTATGAAAAATAATACACTGTATAAATAAAAATATGTTGACAAAAGCCTTCTCTTCTTGATCTGTCCTGGATTAGTTGAGTATGAAGATATAGAGAATAAAATGAGACCAAAAGAAGGAGTATTTTTACATAATCCGAGTCTTGCAGAGCAGAACTGAGGACAGAGGAAAAATGGCAGTATCCGGATTAATATTAGCAAATGTTTTATTGAGAGTCTAAAGAATGCGAACCTTTAAATCCATGCAATTCTTGTCTTTCCTGCTGATTAAAGTGGCAAATGCCAGGAAATGTCAAAAAACACTTGAGAATCAGAAATTGCATTCTGGATATAATGACTCCAGCTGACAAGCTAACACAGTCTTCTTTTTCATTTTGCCTGACAATCTCAGAGGTATATACTTCTCAAGTACATCCAACTGGGTAAGCTTTGTATCTAGTCCTACAACCTAGTTAAGAGAGCAGCATCTCAGCCTCCACTTGTCCATTAGAATGGAATAGAATAGAATAGAATAGAATAGAATAGAATAGAATAGAATAGAATAGAATAGAATAGAATAGAATAGAATAGAATTCTTTATTGGCCAAGTGTGATTGGACACACAAAGAATTTGTTTTGGTGCATACGTTCTCAGTGTACATAAAAGATACATTCGTCAAGAATCATAAGGTACAACACTTAATGATAGTCATAGGGAACAAATAAACAATCAAATCATATTAGGAAACAGTTAATATAAATTGTGAGGATACCAGGAACAAGGTTACAATCATACAGCCATAAGTGGGAAGAGATGGGTGATAGGAACGATGAGAAGATTAATAGTAATGCAGACTTAATAACTAGTTTGACAGTGTTGAGGGAATTATTTGTTTAACAGATGGCGTTCGGGAAAAAACTGTTCTTGTGTCTAGTTGTTTTGGTGTGCAGTGCTTTATATGAAAAAAATGTTTAAAACAGAAGCAAGCAACCTTTGTTGCTGCATTATTTCTGACTTCCTAGGGCCTCAGGAATGCCTATTCCTGTCCTTTCTGCCCTCTCCTGCCCTTCCCTTCCCCTCCCCTCCTCTCCCCTCCCTTCCCCTCCCCTCCTCTCCTCTCCTCTCCTCTCCTCTTGCCAGTTCTGGGACTCAGAAAAAAAATCAAAAAGCCAAGCTTTTTCACATCAGGCTTATACTTACACTTCCTAAGCTTTTCATTTTCAGCACTTCAAGCTGCATTTACTCTAGTGTTGACATAAGAAGGAGAAGCGGAGGCGTCTGGAAAGGGACGTTTGACTTTTCATCTACTTATTTTCCCTGGAGATAATATCCCCTAGGAGATGGGATGGGAAGGGGGAAATTCCTTTGAGCTGGAGTAGATTAGGGGTAGAATGACTTGGAAGATGGCCAATGAGTGCAAGGGAGTGGGGAACGGAAAGGGAGGGTTTTGGGTCTGGAAGTCAGTGTTGGCTTCGATAGAGTCGGGTTTAGAATGTCATGCTTAATAAATAGGAGTTTTTCTTCAAAGACTTTGTTTGAAATGCAATTTATTTGAGACGACCTCGAAACTTCACATTCATTTCTTTTTTTGAGAACTCTTGATGTTCTATTTCTTGATCTTTAGCGCAATTAGCTAAAAACTGAAATAAAAAATTTCCCTTATATTTCCCTTCGCACTCTCTTCCTCCCCCCCTCCTCTGTTCAGCACCCCTATCAATATTTCTCAAATATTTCCATCACTGTCTTTTTAAAAACATCTTCCTTCATTAGTAAGACTCCAGCCCCATCAACTTTAAAGTACATAACGTGTAAACCAATTTCTAGGTGCACTGTTTAATTCATTTAGAATAAATGATAATGTATAGCAGCTTTGAATTAAGAAGCAGAATAGATGGAACAACACTTCCAATTTAGATGATGTGTTGGAAGTATTGAGTATTAATAATGTAGTTGGGGGAAAAAAGTAGTAAATGATTAATCGGACAACAGGAATTAAGATGCAACAATAAGTATGAAATGGGCCAAGAAACAGACTTTGGATACTTGGACTTTTGGGTGTTATTCCTTAAAGTTAAAAATGGCATTGGTCAAGACTCCTGAGAATAACATGAATGGTCAAGAAAATAAACCAATGGATCATCAAACAAAACAACCCAGAATTCTCACTTGAGGCACAAATGACCAGGCTTAAATTATCCTTGTTGTTGTTGTTAGTTGCGAAGTCATGTCTGACACATCGCGATACCATGGACAACGTTCCTCCAGGCCTTCCTGTCCATTACCATCCTCTGGAGTCCATTTAAGCTCACACTTACTGCTTCTGTGACTTCATCCAGCCATCTCATTCTCAGTTGTCCCTTTCTTCTTTTGCCCTCAATCGTTCCCAGCATTAGGCTCTTCTCCAGTGAGTCCTTCCTTCTCATTAGGTGGCCAAAGTATTTGAGTTTCATCTTCAGGATCTGGCCTTCTAAAGAGCAGTCAGGGTTGATCTCCTCTAGGACTGACTGGTTTGATCGCCATGCAGTCCAAGGGACTTGCAGGAGTCTTCTCCAGCACCATCGTTCAAGGGCCTCAATTCTTTGGTGCTCAGCCTTTCTTATGGTCCAACTTTCACAGCCATACTTTGCAACTGGGAAAACCATAGCCTTGACTATATACACTTTTGTTGACAGGGTGATGTCTCTGCTTTTTAGTATGCTGTCTAGATTTGCCATAAATTATCCTACTTTGGACATTTATTTATGTATACCTCGTTCTCTGGAAAAAGGATGTAATGCTTGGAAAGATAGAAGAAAAGAGAAGAGGATGGCCAGAAGCAAGGTGGATTGGATTTAGTTACAGAAGCACACAAATTTAATTGCAGAGGTGATGTGTGCATCATTGGAAAACTCAAAAGAACAGGATAGGGTTAGATCATTATGAAGAAAGACTCTCTATGTGGTCCCTAGGAATCATAAACATTTTTATGGCATATAATCAATAAAAAAGATAGTAAAGTTCCTGAACAGAAGGAAGAAGGGGTAAATAATAATCATTATGTGATTTGTGCTCTAGGTATTAATTTGTTAAAAAAAAAATAACAGTAATCTATAATGAAAAAAGATGAGCAATAAAAATAGTCAATGACTGAGGTGATTAAATGTGCGGCAAATCCCTGGATATAGTATGAACAGCTGGAATAATACACAAAACAATGCTCACTTCATAAACCCATTAGTCAAACTGAAGAAAGTAAACAGATGTTTAACAATTTCCTAGTGGACCTAGGAAAGTATAAGTGTAAGTACCTAATAACTCAGTGACAATGTGAATTTCCACCATTACTTGTTCTCTCAACATTGTTTTGATGAACAGGGATTCTAGATTTACCCCAAGTGTTTAGGAAGCGAAATTTAGTGCCATATCCAGATAGTCTATTCCATTGAATAAATACCATGTGTTGAATTCTTCAATCAAGAATTATAAGAGGACAACCTTTCACAGACCTTTAACAGGCAGTTCTTATCCATCTACCTCAGTCAAGAGCCATGGTGGCGCAGTGGTTAGAATGCAATACTGCAGGCTAACTCACTGCTCACTCCAGGAGTTCGATTCTGAGCATCTCAAGGTTGACTCAGCCTTCCATCCTTCCGAGGTGGGTAAAATGAGGACCCAGATTGTTGGGTCACAATATGATGACTCTGTAAACAGCTTCGAGAGAAATGTAAAGCACTGTGAACTGGTATATAAGTCTAAGTGCTATTACTGTTGCTATCATTATTGGAATTGGTTTGAGGGATCACAACTGGTACAGCTGCAGACAGGAATGGATAAATATATTATCTGAGTTTCTATCCACTTTTAATTTTTCCAGTTATCCTGAATCCGCATGAATTTTTTTATGATACATTATGTTCAACTCACTCATTACTAACCTTCTGAATGCAGGTTTTGTGCATCTTTGTCACTTTCCAATACTAAAATAGATTTAAAAATATTTTGAGGAAGAACTGAATCTTTAACTTCCCATTTCCAACCATACATGAACCAAAGCTTATGAACTGCTAGAGAGAGAGAGAGACAGAGACAGACAGACAGAGAGAGAGAAAGACAGAGAGAGAGAGTCAGAGAGACATACAGAGAGAAAGACACAGAGAGAGAGTCAGAGAGACATACAGAGAGAAAGACAAAGAGAGAGAGAGAGAGAGAGAGAGACAGAGAGAGACAGAGAGAGACAGACAGAGAGAGACAGAGACAGAGAGAGAGAGGGGGGGGAAAGAAAACTATAAATAGTTAGTAGACCAAGGTAATAGGCAGTAGTGAGATTCAAATCCAGTCACTACCAGTTTGCTTGTGGGCATGCTCAGTCGCGCGCAACACTTCTGCGCATGCACAGAAGCTTCTGCGCATGTGCAGAGACGGCCAGGTGGATGAGCGGAGCCTCCCATCACCGCCACTACCTGTTCGCCTTATCCGGGGCGAACCAGTAGCAACCCACCACTGGTAATATGCATAGATTATTGGGATCTAAAGCTAATGCCATAGAAGGCTTTGAAAATGTATGATAGATCTGAGAATATTTATGAAGACATCATGGGAATTTAAGAAAAGGCACAGTCTTTTTTCTGCTGTTAGTATATTTAACCTGTGCTAACTGTTTATCAGAGAAGATAACAATTGAGTATTGATTTTTATTTACGTTTGGGTGAAGGTAGTTTACTAAGGCCTTCTGCACAGATTTTTGAATGCTACCTTTCTCCTTTTTATTACTTAAAAACAATTCAGTAGACATCTGTCTTCTAAAATTCATCTCCTATTTCCCACAAGTTTTGAATTTCAGTTCAGATATTGTTTGGGTGTAAAGTGTGAAGTTTGGCAAGTTCATATTGAATCGTGAACCAAGGCTGATTAACATTTTGTGGGGAAGGACTGGGAAGAAGCTGGAATTCATAGATAGTCAATAAACAGGGGTTGCAGGAATGATTTGTGTAAGGAACTGAAGATTTATGGCAGGCTTGAGAGCATGCTTGAAGACAACTTCAGAATTTTAAAAGGTTTGTCATGTTATCAGGGCAAAGAAAAGGAAGGAACATATGGGACGAGAAAAGTGAGATTATAAAAGAAGAAAAAATAGATGTTTATAATAATAAAAATTAAATATACAATAGATTTGGACAGGTGGGAGAAATTATGGAATAGAAATCATAAATTTATAATGTCAACAGCATACAAAGAAAACCTCTATAAAATGTTTTACAGATGGCATTAATCACCTGCAAGATTAACGAACATGTATAAAAGCAAATCGGTTAAATGTTGGAAATGCAATCAGACACCAGGCTCATACTACCATACGTGGAGGACATGCCCCAAAGCCAAAAAATACCAGAAGAAAATACACACATGGCTGGAAAATATGATAGGTGTTGTGACCGAGGCCCAAGTAGTGATTACCAAATTACCAAAGCAATGATTACTTTGGTAATCATTACCAAAGTAGTGATTACCAATTCAGTCCTGAACAAATTTATGTTATTAAAACAGCTGACAATTAAATCATTCTCTGCTTAGTCCAAAACAAATTCTTCGGCCTTATCACCAACCTTTGGCAACCTGCCAAAGGCTTTTTCTTGGCAAAACCCCCACAAAGTTCAAGAGATGCTGACAAGGAGCACTATAATCAATGTTGCTTTTCTAAAAAAAACCCCAATGGCTTGTTGCTGCTCTTTTAAGCCTTATGGGAGTGGCCAATCATCTTCTGGCCTTACTCCCAAGTTGTCCTTTTTGCTTCAGCTGCTCTTGCCTTCTGGCAGCTCTTCGCACGCGTGCACTAGGAACAGGCTCCTCCTGTTCCTCTGCTCTCTGCTGACTGCCTCTGGAGGCTCCATAGACTGCGTATTGCTCCCAGATAGCCCTGGCCCGATCTCTGCCTCTGATGCAGAGCCCTCATCTGGCCCATCCCCCAACTCCAGGACTGGCCCATTGTCCTCCCCAGCCTCCTCACTGTCCGACTCCACTGCCAGCTCCGCAGGCTGCTGACTGACCACAATAGGACAACAAATAGATCTGAAACCTGAGACATTGTTGTTGGGCATGCTTCCAGGAAATTATACTAATGGTAACACATATTTGGTTCTACACATCCAAACAGCAGCTAGGATCACATATGCACAATGTTGGAAAAACTCAGAAACCCCTATAGATAATATAATAATAATAAAAAATAATAATTCTGGAATGTGCAGAGATGGATAGGTTAACCCTAAACATTAAAAGAAAAGAAGATTCGGACTATTTCATAACATGGGAACTATTCTATAAATGGTTAAATGACAGATATTGAGGTTAGAGCAGAGGTGGGTTTCAGCAGGTTCTGACTAGTCTGGAGAACCAGTAGTGGAAATTTTGAGTAGTTTGGAGACCCGGTAGTAAAAATTCTGACTGGCCCCGCCTCCATCTATTCTCTGCCTCCCAAGTCCCAGCTGATCGAGAGGAAATGAGGATTTTGCAGTACCCTTCCCTGGAGTGGGGAGGGAATGGAGATTTTATAGTATCCTTCCCCTGGACTTGGGTGGGAATGGAGATTTTACAGTTTCCTTCCCCTTCCATGCACACCAAGCCACACCCATAGAACCAGTAGTAAAAAATTTTGAAACCCACCACTGGGTTAGAGAATTAGGTGAAATATGGTTTATAGGAGAAAGAAAAACAGATGAATAAATATTTTTGACGGTTATATAATCAATACTATTGTCAGGTTACGATGTCGTCTCAAATAAATTGCATTTCCAAACAAATAGTCTTTGATGAAATCTTTCATTTATTGAGCACAACAATCTGTCCCCGACTCCATCGTAGTCAGCACTGACCTTCCGACCCCAAACCCTCCCTTTCCGTTCCCCAATTCTCTGTGTCTCATTGGTCATCTTCCAAGTCACTCTCCCCATATCTACTACTTCAGCTCACAGGAATGTCCCCCCTCCCATCCCATCTCCTAGGGGATAATATCTTCAGGGAAAATAAGTAGGTGAAGAGTCAAGCGTCCTCTTCTCTTCCTTATGTCAGCACTGGAGTGCTGACAACTATAATGGAAGATAATATATGTTATAATATGATTGATGTTATCGCATATTTGTTTATATATTACCGCATATTTGTTTATATATATATATGATCATAATGATGAAGATGATGTTTGTATGCTTGTATGTTAACACCTTGGACACCTAGAGAGCACACTGCTCAACATAGAAAGGAAACATATGATATAAAACAATACAAAATATTTCAAATAATAATAATAGCGATGAAATGTGGCAATCACTTCTGCACTGTTTCTAAGAACACTGCAGGGATACAACTATGCCATTATCAGGATGTGAGCTAAACTCTAGAGTGTCTTTACATTTACCTTAAAGGGAAAACAGGCACACTTTAATCATTCCTAATATAGAAAAGAAATTATAGTGAGCATTAATAAAACCAAAGTATTCAAAGCTTTTTGAATCTGTTATGAATAAATCTTTCAATCCTACATATCCATGTATCCAGAAATATATTTCATTGCACTTAAGGCAATTTAAGAGGGAAATGTAGACCGGAATATATGCGCTGTCCCCGAATTTTATTTTTAAAAAATTCAAATTGGCTCACATTCTCACTTCAGACTGATGACTAATGTGGAAAATATTTTGATAAGGTGAGGTATCATGGAGTACAGCTGTCTTTTATTACTCATCAATATTTATACATTAGTTTGTAGTTTGATGAATATGCATGAATTTAGAAGCTGAATTATTTAAACCATATTAGGTGCTGTGCTTTATTTTACAAGTCAATAATTGGTTCCCAAGTGGATCTCTGTGAGGTTGTGGTCCAAATGCTTCATCCTAAGAAGACGTAAATTAGTGGGGAAGAAAAATGAAGCTCCATCCTCTTATGTGAATTATTGTGCAAGAAAAATAATTTGCTTAGATATCGAGAGTGAAACCAGTGACAAATTAATAAGCATTCCTTTTCTCTCTCTGCTATCTCAGCAATCTGATAAACCTATAATTAGAATCCCAAACTCTCTTGAATCTCAGGAAGTTATGAAGACTTCTTGCAATCTGTTTTCCTTCAGTACAGTTTGCTGAATAAAATAAAATAAAAGCTTTAGGCTGCATTAAGAGAGGGATAGGATCAAGATCACATGAAGTGTTAACATCACTTTATAATGCCTTGGTAAGGCCGCACTTGGAATATTGCATCCAGTTTTGGTCACAATATAAAAAGAGATGTTGAGACTCTAGAACAGTGATGGCTAACCTTTTTGCCGTAACATGCCAAAAGTGGGGGAGCACGGGGGGGGGAGTCATGCGTACGCGTGCCCAAAACCATAATTCAATGCACCCCTGCCCCACCCCCTTGCTCATGCGCATGTAACCCCCCACATTCCGCCCACTTTTGGCACGCAATGGCAAAAAGGTTACCGGTGGGCCTGGTAGGTCCATTTTTTGCCCTCCCCAGGCTCCAGAGGCTTTCTTGGAACCAGGGAAAGATGAAAACTGTCTCCCCTACCCCTTCCAAGGCCCTCTGGAGGCCGGAAATGGCCCATTTCCTGACTTCCAGTGGGCCGGAATCAGCTGGCTGATACATGCTGGAGCTCAGCTAGGGCAACATTCACGTGCCCACAGAGATGGCTCCGTGTGCCACCTGTGGCATGCGTGCCATAGGTTCGCCATCACGGCTCTAGAAAGTGCAGAGAAGAGCAACAAAGATGCCCTAGCAGGTTTGATTTTTTTTATTATTATTTTATTTTAAAAAAATATTTGCTTGACATAGTGTGCTAAATTACCTTTAAATTCTATGGTTGTTTGCCAGCAGCCTTATGGCAAATATTTTTCTGTGGATTTGTAACAAACTGCTTTTAAATCTGTTTTATATTCAGCAGGTTTGCTTAAAATTAAGAGCCTAAATTTAGGCATATCTATGAAGTTCAATGCGGCTTTTTTCCACATCACTGAACATAGGGTTGGTATCTCAATTCATTTCTCTGGGAATATGTCTCATTAAAACTAAATCAAATTTATTTCTGAGATGACTCTTATAAATTGATGTTGTCTGTTGGGAAAGTAGTTCAATAAGATAATACAGTTGGTTCAAAAGTCGACTTAGTCAATCATTGCACAGGAAAATCTGCAATTGTTTGAATGGGAAATTTGGAAAGACAAATAAATAAATAACTTTTTTTTAAAAAAAAGAGAGAATTCTAAAATGATTAAAATATTAGAATCCAGTTACTGAAATACTATTTAAGGCAAATGTTATCAGTTCACCAAATCTAATTTAGCAGAACAGGCCCTAAATATATTCAATGTATTACAAGTGTCAGATCTGTCCCTTCAAATCATCATAAATGCTGTGATTACATAAAGACTGTTATAATAATCAGAAAAAACATTAACAGCTTACTCTCTCACAAATATTAAGGCTTGTTTAAAATTGTTTGGGATTTTGCATCGGAACAAAACAAATGGAACGGAATAAAGGGCACTTTAACATTATGAACAATTCAGCAGTAGAACCAATAGCCCATAGAAAGAGTGGATTACTGTTACCGTGTTTCCCCGAAAATAAGACCCTGTCTTATATTTTTTTGAACCCCGAAATAAGCGCTTGGCCTTATTTTCAGGGAGGACTTATTATTTTGGGGCACGTGGAGCAAGATGGGGTTCCTCTTGCTGTCTTACCTGATTTCCAGCTCTGCATTTAAATATTTTCGGCGAGGGCTTATTTTCGGGGGAGGTTTATTTTAGCACATGCGCTCAAAAGCCCGATTGAGCTTATTATCAGGGGATGTCTTATTTTAGGGGAAACAGGGTAGTATTCGGTGTTCACGTAAATGCTGGATAGGCATTTTAGAAGGCTTACTAAGGTTAAATTTAGAGTAGTAGTGTAAATATTACAGCCTCTTCAGGAAGTAAAGAAGGAAGGAAGGAAGGTACCATGGTGTTATTAATATTTCAGTGGAAGATAAGTCAATGTAGTAAACATTACCAGCCTCTCAAATCTCAGAGTCATGTGATGTGATATTTAGAAGATGAAAATGAAAAAGAAAGAATAAGGGTTTTTTTGTTCAAATAATGTGGCAGAGCCCTAGCTTCCTTATTTGAAACAACTATGTCTGCCAGTCCTTGCTTTATTGAGGTCTGAACTCAATGCTATGGTTGCCACAGAAACTAGCAACCCTCACATATCACTGCCTGACCTCTACCTCTTTAAATGTAGTTATGCAAACTGTATGCCAATACAATTTTCTGTCCTGTGGATAATACTAAAGTAATTAAATCAGGAGTGGGAAACTGAGAATATGAGAGTACCATCACATGGGCTGACTTACAGAAGATGATTTCTGGAGTGGGAATATAAATGTCACACTAACCGACCAACTTACATAGATGGTTATACCCACCATAATTTTCCATCGGTGAAAAGGGGAAAAAGCTATCATATATTCTAGTGATGGTGAAGTAGAGAAAGCATTCATACAAAATAAAGATGTGCCAGGTTTTTTTTTAAGATACTGACTAGCCTACTATTGCTCACTCAGCAATGACAGATGGCTAAATAACAAGGACTCCAAAATGAGTAGGAAAAGAATTATATCTCCTGAAACATCTGGGCTTTCTTAAAGAAGATTGTTTTAGTCTTTGAAAAGTGTAATTTTGGAACAACTTTGGAATATATATTACAGGTTATTTTTCATTTGAATTTTATTGCATTCAGACACTGTCTTGAGCCAGGACTGAGACGCTAATTCTGAAGAAAGTATGTTAAGAACTTTCAAGTTCCTTTCTCCCTCTAGGTAAGACAAATATTAAGGTTGGATTAACCCTTAACCACAGATGTAGTATTTCAGCTACACTATTACAGACATGAGATCATAATGACCTCAGTAGCAAAAAGACATTCAATGTTTTCATAGTTAGATCTAAAAATTGTTGCATAGAGCAGTAAACCAAAAAAAATACATTGATCTCTATCAAATCCACATCGCTCAGGTCACTTTTTGTTTCTCCATCCTTGAACTTCAATCTTTCTTCTCTAATTTTTACATTGGTCCACTGAATTAATGTGTTAATAATTTCTTTGGAAAATAATAATTTCCAAACCTCTAGGGGAGTAGGTGAATTTCTGAGATTTCTAGCTGCTGGCCGTAGTCCAGGTAATTGCACAACAATATTGTGACTTAGCGGTTCTGGATTTATTGCTTCCAAAAGGTGCAGAAGGCCATTTGAATTTGTTCTTGCCATATAAATTATTGCATGATGTAGATTGTACCTGGTCATCAATTTCATTGCGAGCTTCATCATCGCTGATGTCAGAATCAGCAGCGGCGGTGGGTTCCTCATCGTCCATTACAAAACATTTTTCACAATCCAATTCCACTTCACTCAGATGACTCTCTGCTACTCCATACCATTTAGAACAGTTTCTTTGAAGATTGGATCACCAAATCACACTCTTTTTGGCAGAAAATTTGGCCCAGACATTATAAAAAAAATATACGTTAACAAAGATCTGCGGTCAAAATGACCAAAACTCAAATTCAAATGCCGCTACAGAAAATACCAAATAACTTACGTAAGAGTGATGCTGCATACAGTCTTACTGGTGGGAAAACAAAGGCTATTCGCAACCGGAATGGTCCATTTCTAAAAATAGGGGTGTAACGAACATTTTGGAAAACTATTGCAGTCACTATAACTGCAAGTCTGTGGTTATGGGTTAAAATTCCAGCTGAATCAGTGGAATATCACCTCAGAGATACCAGGGATCATCCAGGGCTGATCCAACACAGGGATCCACCAGAACAACTGGAGCAGTCTGATAATGGCTTGTGGCTCCAAAAGTAAAGTGGAAAGAAGAGCCAAGCAAGGGAGTAAATCTCTTGATTAAAGATAGCTGGTTATATACTGATCTAAGAGGCAGCTCTGACCCATTACTCTTTTGAAAATGAAGGGTCATCATTTTTGTGAATGTTGCTGAAATCTGATTTGGCTCTCTGAATTTTGGACTGGATTTTGACTAGTCTTCTTCATGTTCCTGTTCAGTGGTGAGTTTCAAAATTTTTTACTACCTGTTCTGTGGGTGTGGCTTGGTGGGTGTGGCATGGCTTAGTGGGCATGTCAGGGGAAGGATACTGTAAAATCTCCATTCCCTCCCCACTCCAGGGGAAGAATACTGTAAAATCTCCATTCCCTCCCCAATCCAGAGGAAGGATACTGCAAAATCCCCATTTTCTCCTGATTAGCTGGGACTTGGGAGGCAGAGAATAGATGGGGCAGGGCCAGTCAGAATTTTTACTACCAGTTCTCCAAACTACTCAAAATTTCCACTACTGATTCTCCAGAACTGGTCAGAACCTGCTGAAACCCACCTCTGTTCCTGTTGAAAGCAAAACCACTCCAACAAGCTTTCTTTTCCAAGGATTCTGCTCTATTCTAATTTACATTCTTTTCCTTGTCTGCCATTATCTATTTAGCCTTTTGTAAATTGCGGTTTTCAATTAGCAGTTGAAGTGTGTGTGTTTGAAACCTGAAAACAGGACAAATATTGTTGCTCTAATGGTAGACATTTTGCACTTAGTCTGTAAGTGCCATGGAGCTGTAGCCCATACAGTCAAGTATGGGATCAAGACCATAAACAAATACTTTATTTTATTTATATTTACTTAAAACTGTATACTCTCGAAACATGAACTTATAATTTTTCTCTATGACAATTGAAGAAAACAAATTTAGAGGATTGTGAAGACATCTGGTTTTCAGAGACATATGTGCCTTGGCCATTCAGCCTGATAATTATGCCAACTTACTTGGTTGAGTCTAGTTGTATCTGAGATATGTTTAATGTTGATGAGGCTCACATTGAAGTAACTAGGAAGCAGAGCAGGGTTGGCTTTAAATTAAGGCTGAGTAGGTACTGGCTTAGGGCACCAAATCTTAGGGGTTACCATTACTTCTGATCCATTCTAAAATGATAAATCTTCATATAGGTGGCCTTTTAAATATGGCTACTGTATATATGGCACCATAAACTGGCATTCTGAAACATGAGGGACAAATTCTTTATATATTTTATAAAACTTCTGGAACTGAAGTTCCAGAGTCACTGTGAAACCACAAAATGTAGGTTTTGAGCAATCTATTAGTCCAAAATGTCAATTCATAATGCAGTTCAAAAATCTGAAATGCTTTCTAAAACAATAATTTTATCTAGGTCATCCTTCTCATCCTAGTCCAACATTTCTCATTCAAGACTCTACAAAAATCAGAGGATGATTGAATGATAATATGGAACAGGGAGGAAGACAACAAGATACTTGAAATTAATATCAGTGCAGATATTATGTATCTACATCCAGTAGTAGAATTCAAATTTTTTTACTACCATTTCTGTGGGCGTGGCTTGGAGGGCATGGTGTGGCTTGGTGGGCATGGCAGGGGAAGGATACTGCAAAATCCCCATTCCCTCCTCACTTCTGTGGGAAGGATATTGCAAAATCTCCATTTCCACCCCACTCTGGGACCAGCCAGAGGTGGTATTTTTTGATTCTCTGAACCGCTCAAAATTTTCGCTAATGGTTCTCCAGAACCTGTCAGAACCTGCTGGATTTCACTCAGTCTACATCTATCTGTCTGTCTGTCTGTCTGTCTGTCTGTCTGTCTGTCTGTCTATCTATCTATCTATCTATCTATCTATCTATCTATCTATCTATCTATCTATCATCCATCCATCCATCCATCCATCCATCCATCCATCTATCTATCTTTGGACATTTAGGAAGAAAAATCTTTCCAATAAGAAGTAAAGGTAAAAACCTGAGATATATGAAGATTAACAGGAACTTTTGGGCATATGTAGCCACTTTTCCACCACGATATTGGAGCTTATAACACTTTTGAAAAGCTGCTTTTCAAAATCCAAAACTCCACATGCAGAGAAGATATAAAGGCACACTCTGCACAAATTTTCTTGATTTAAAGGCAAAAAAATAAAAATCCATAGAAGCTGTTCCAGATTTTACTAATTCTTTTTGTAAATGAGAATACACGAACAGTATTTTTGTACTAGATAGCAGCAGCATTTAATATCATTCTGCATTACAAGTCCATTATGCTAATCTTTAAGTAAATGGGCAGAATAAATTGGCACTTAATTGACTTTAGACTGTGTTGTAGATACTCACCAAGGCTTATTCTTTTTCATTAAACTGCCTAAAATTATTTTGCTGGGTTACTGTTTTGTTTTGCATACCCTTGCACATACTAAAAGAAATGCCCTGAGAAAGATTGATGTACTTGATAAACCTTCATATTAGAATATGTTCATTTCAGTTTACATTTCCTATTTACAAGGACAAACAGTGGAAAAACATCTTCTCAGCCCCCCCTCCCGCGCCATAAAATTGTAGTGATAAAAACCGCTTCAGTTGGTTAAACCAATATGTACTATCTATTCAAGAATCCACAGCCTGTAAACCAGAAAATCAGGCATAGCTTAGCTATCATGCAAGGCATTCTACCCGCTTCTCAGTTTATTCATACATTGTGATCCCAGATAGGTGGTACATTTTATTAAGATGCTATTCTTTATTCAGCTCAGTGAATAGCAAGATGTCCAGTTTGAAGCCAGAACATTAAGTTTATTTTAAAAGAGCACAATGTCTAACCTAATGCATTGTTCCCAAAATATGACAAATTAATCATTATAACAACATTCCTCCTAAACAGATGTTGATTCCTCCTAAACAGGTGTGTGTGTGTGTGTGTGTGTGTGTGTGTGTGTGTGTGTGTATTTCAGCCAGGTTTTTCCTACGTAAATCAAGATGTTTCTATAGCCATAGTTCAGTGAAATCTCATTCACTAGTTTCTAGGCTTTATCAGACATCAAAGCAGCATTTCGCTGTCTGTTGTTTGTTAGTTAGTTAGTTTATTATACTTATATACCGCCCTTCTCCCAAAGGACTCAGGGCAGTGAACAGCCATGGTAAAAACAATGTACAACAAAAATTTAAAAACTTAATTAAAATAATTCAATCATTGGCCGAATTTAAAATACCCAACTAAAATCATTTTAAAACCCCTATCAAAACCCAATTTAAAAACCTTTATCCCATCAGACTGCCTGCCAGCCATTTGGAAACTCGCCCTTATTGACAAACGAGTCCCTAACACAAAGAATGATACCAGACCCACACTCACGAGAGCCACACAGGATGTAACCACCACACATCCATGCAGAAAGCAGACTCAAACCCACACTGATGATCAGGCACGACCACGGACCAGAAGCCAGACCACAGCTGCATCATTAGCCACTTTAAACCCCTCCAATCCATACATGAAGCAGACTGACACCCAACATGAAGAGATAGCATGGCCACGAACACGAAGCCAAACAACAGCAACACAGCTCACCAGCTCAAATCCCCCTGCTACGCAGACTAACCTGAGCACAACCAAGCCCCCACCTAAACAGAACACACACCCAGCCAATCAGAGCACAGCCAACCTCCCATCCAATCAGAGCACAGCCAAACCCCCAACCAATCAGAACACACCTCCACCCAATCAGAACACAGCCAAGCTCCCACCCAATTAGTTCACACTCCCACTGGCAGTTAAAAGGAAGAAACAGCTGCGATCACACACATTGCTCCTAGAAGCACGAAGCCGAGAACACCAGCCTAAAGATGACGAATGAGACTTTGTCGAAACGTTGCCAAGACACCTCCAATTTTACACGGGAGAAAACCCGAATAACCAAAGACCTACACACACACATTATATATATATATATATATATATATATATATATATATATATATATATATATATATATATATGTAGGTCTTTGGTTATTCGGGTTAGTTCGGTTTTTAGGTGTTGTTCGTCAGCTAAGCGTTTTGTTCTGGAAATGAGTGTCTTGGACACTCATCGGACAAACCAACAGATGAATAAGTGCACGCATAGAAGAACACAAGAACTCAGTCAGAAAAGAGGAACCAACTTCTTCCCTGGTCCAACACCTTAAAGCCACAGGACATGATATTGACTTTAAAAAGACCAGAACTATCGCCAAAACTGAACACTTTAACAACAGAATAATCAGAGAAGCCATTGAGATAGAAAAACACCCACACAGCATGAACAAACGAGACGATACCTCCCGCCTACCAGCCATTTGGAAACCCGCCCTTATTGACAAACGAGTCCCTAACACGACGAATGACACTAGACCCACACTCATGAGTGCCACACCTGATGTCACCACCACACATCCACGCAGAAAGCAGACTCAAACCCACACTGATAATGAGCCACGACCAAGGACCAGAAGCCAGACCGCAGCTGCATCATTAGCCACTTTAAACCCCTCCAATCCATACATGAAGCAGACTGACACCCACCATGAAGAGCTCGCACGGCCACAAACACGAAGCCAAACAACAACAATGCAGCTCACCAGCTCAAATCCCCCTGCAACTCAGACTAAGCTGAGCACAACCAAGCCCCCACCCAAACAGAACACAACCCCAGCCAATCAGAGCACAGCCAAGCCCCTAACCAATCAGAACACACCTCCACCCAATCAGAACACAGCCAAGTTCCCACCCAATCAGCTCACACCTCCACTAGCAGTTAAAAGGAAGAGACAGCTGCGATCTCACATTGCTCCTGGAAGCACGAAGCCGAGAACACCAGCCTGAAGATGACGAATGAGACTTCGTCGAAACGTCGCCAAGACACTTCCAATTTTACGTGGGAGAAGACCCGAATAACCAAAGACCTACATACAAACACCCGCGAAAACCTGAGAAAACAAATATATATATTTGTTTTTATATATATAAATATATATAAAATAAAAGTACAAGAATTCAAACAAATTAATTTTGGTAAGCTAGTTAAGGTGCTGAATTGGAACAGTGAGACCATAATTCTATACTTCCCTGGGCATGGAAGCCAGCTGTGCCATTTTGGGCTGGTTACTCTTTCTCAGCTCTGGGAAGAAGGCATTGGCAAACCACTTCTGGAAAATGTAATGCTGAGAACTGCATTGGTTTCTCCATGGAGTTAAATCAAGTCTGACTCAAAGGCAAAACACAAACAGCAAAAGGAATCCTATCTGGCAGTTGTTAAGAATGTGGATTGGCTTGTAGAGCAAAAGAAACTCCTGGCACATTTTTCTTTACCAAGAGTATAACTTTACTGACAGATCTATATAGGTACAGAAAAAGCAAAGCTAGTTCTAAGGTTTTGGTCAGAAGCGGAGCATAGTAAAAAATCCTTTTTCCTTGCCCCGGCCACCTAATGTCTACTGTCCACCAATCCAGGTTATCCATTTTTATTTTGGGAAAAACAATTGGAACCTTTCAAAAGTCTTTAGTATCTGACCTTGGAGTTGTGAGATTTTCTCAGGCTGCAAACAGCTCAGGGAAATTCCTATTCTCTCTTCTAGCTTCCCATACATTCCAATCATACTCATTGCACCCCTGCCTTAGCTTCTTTGTCAAGTAGCAAGCAGAAACAAGTGCTTTGTGACTCAACCTTGACAAAAAAGGCAATTTACAGGCCAACCTAGCCTTTTAACTGATACTTTAGTCCTACCTAGATAAGCAGAATATCTTTGTACGTTCTTTGAAAGAAAATAGCATGGAACCTAAACTTATTTGGATTGGGAGATACTGTATCTATGGATGAGATGCCACTAGCCACTAGCAAAGTCCTACTCTTGTCAAATACACTATTAAAACTACCTCTTGGGCTTCTCTTCTTAATCTAAGAATGGAATATAATCTCTATTGCTGTCAATGATCAGCATGTGGGGAAATCTATTTTTTTTACTACCGGTTCTGTGGGTGTGGCTTGGTGGGCATGGCAGCGGAAGGATACTGCAAAATCTCCATTCCCACCTCACTCCAAGGGAAGGATACTGCAAAATCCCCATTCCGACCCCACTCTGGGGGCAGCCAGAGGTGGTATTTCCCGTCCTCTGAACTGCTCAAAATTTCCGCTACTGGTTCTCCAGAACCCGTCAGAACCTGCTGGATTTTACCCCTGATATAATAAAACTTGATACAGGTTACATTTGTGTAGGGTGATATCAACCTTAAAAGTAATTAGAGGTATTGATTAGTCAGCTAAACAGTAACTAAATTTGACTTTTCTTAAAATATTAGAATCATCAGAAAAGTTATAAATAGAACCAATTGGGATAACTGGGGAATTTCTTTAAATATGGAGTTTATCAACTCTAAAATAGAGTTGCATAAAATAGTATAGTAGCATAAAGCAGGCAATATAATAAACTGTGATTTATGGTTTTAATAGCCCTTACACTGCATGGGAAAAATCTTAATCCCAATGGGAAGCCCTTACATCTCCTTTTCAAGAGTGCTGTAGGAAGAAGGCTAATTAATGCCTCCTATATTCTGAGATTATAATTGGACATAAATATGTCCAGGTCTAAGGAGGTTAAAGTAACTACAAGAATATATTCTTGGGAACATATGGCAGGTTTAGTTGAATATCAATATCCTTAATTTGTTGCCTCAAAGCTACTATTGCATATTTATACCCAAGCATTCAGAATTGAGTTAAAGAGAATCCATGAGACTCCAGTCCAAATTTACAGGAGCAAAATAGTCTAGTGTTCAGAGAGGAAATATTTTAGCTTAAGTTGGTGGAGACCAATGCTAACAATTTAAAACAAGCTTTATACCTTACTCAAGGCATAGCACAGTTCGTGAAGAACAGATATTACATGGTTTTATTTAACCAACTAACTTGATAATTGTATTTTGCACCAGTCACACTTTCCAAAATGACTTTAAGGATAGCCCTAAGGATTGCTGTGCTTCTCCCTGAGGCCATCCAAACCATAATCCAAAATTGGGACAAGTTATGTTATCGAAACCAAAGCACCTTCTAGTTCCAAGGCTTAAAATCCTTTTATCCGCAGCACTCTGATATATATATGAAGTTGATTTCATATATGATAAAAACGGTCATCTAGGGCAAATCATTAAACTCTTTCTATATAATTCTTGCCAAAAAAATGCCTTGGAAGAGAATATTTGCAGCTCAGGGTTGAGCTATGGGATGGTATCCTTGGTGTTCTCTGAAATCAGTGTGGGTGGAATAGTCTTGGTGGCGCCTAGATTTTTTCCAAGCCAAAAGCCAAAAAAAAGGAGAGAGAGAGAGAGAGAGAGAGGGAGAGAGAGAAAGAAACAAACAAAAATAGCAATAGCACTTAGACTTATATACCGCTTCACAGTGCTTTACAGCCTTCTCTAAGTGGTTTACAGAGTCAGTCTCAGCCTTTCAGAACCAGCCTGACTGGAACGGTAAGAAAACTGACACGAAGCTATCACGAAGCAAAAGTGTCTTTAATTTCTTTCCTAAACAGGCAAGCCACAAAACCCAATGAAGTGCAATAAGCCATGTGAAGTCAGCGCTCGGAGCATCTGCCTTCCAGCGCTGACTTTATTCCTATGGACCCACCCCCTAATTAGCCGTGGCTATCTCCCAATTATACCATTTCCTCTATGGTAATCCCCTGCCAGCAGCCAGAATCCAGCATAGGTGGCCATGGTTTGTTTCGAGCCATGTCCCCTCCGTCCGATCCAGCCTCCCACCCCCACGTCCAGAACCCCGCCAATCATGTGATGGCCCGTCAGCTGTGCAGTGGAACAGACATGGCCATGGAACAGCCTAGTGGAGCAAGGGTTTCCTGTCTTCACCCAGGTCTGTCACCAATCATCTGGGACCAACTGAAAAGCGCAATAGCTCTCTGACTCCTCCAACGCATTGGTAGGTGTCATCCCAGTTGGTTGTTACTGTCCCTGCCACTGCGACGGCTGGCCCCCTCACCTCGTTGCCCTCCCCCATCAGTGGCGAGCTCAGGAGCTCGACAATCAGCATATTGCCCCCAACAATCTGGGTCCTCATTTTACCCACCTTGAAAAGATGGAAGGCTGAGTCAACCTTGATCCTGGTAAGATTCGATCTGCTGAACTGCTGGCAGCCAGTGATCAGCTGAAAGATCAAAACACTTTCCCACCAGCAATAAATACCAATATAAGCAGAGATTAACACTAGACCAACAATCAAGAAACAAACAATACTCCAATTAAGGGACAATAAATACAGACAAATAAGTTAATAATAAAAAACAGCCTAGTTAAGGAATTACCAAAAACACTCTCACCAACACTGACAGGGCAAGCCATTAATATATAAAAATAAGACCCTATTTCCTTTTAGCACTGATGATGTTACCTAGTTTGATAAATAAATATCTCCAAGAAACCCACCAAGCTAAGAGAGCACCAAGGACTCTACAGATGCTTAGGCAACATGCACAAGGAGTGTCAATCCTATTATGAGCATCTGTTATTCCCTCCTTGAAAACCTGTTTGAAACAACCCTTTTTTCATTATATCTATGCATCCTCTTTTTATATGTCTCCTCATTTTAACTATGTGTAATCTTGTCTTTTTCTTATGTGAGTTTTCCCAATTATTCAGATAGCAACTGAAGAAAAGAAATCACATATTTCAACATAACGGAAGATAATGAAAGAGGAAAGAGGATTAGTTAAAAATGTAATGAAACACAAATACTTTACTTAACTTGTTCAAAAATGAGAAAAGGCATTTAATACTCCTGAATGCAACTGTAGCTCCAACCTGGTTTATCTTTGTTTTTATCACTATTAAAGAGTTCTTCCTCTTTAAAAAAAAAAAAAAATTAATGATCCACAATCAACTGAGAATGTCATTTTGTATTTGACCTAATCTTAGGCTAATATAGGATGATGTGGTTCTATATAGATGACACTCATTTAACTTTGAAATTGTCCAGTATTGTGCCAATCCCTATAACGTATCATAAATGTTTTCATGCTCTATCTCCATGATGGTGAACCTATGGCATGTGTGTCACAGGTGGCACGTGGAGCCATGTCACCTGGCACACCAGCTCAGCTCCAGCGCACATGTGCACGATGGCCAGCTGATTTTTGGGCCTTCAGGGCCCACCAGAAGGAGGGAAACAGGCTATTTCCTGCCTCCGGAGGGCCTGGGGGGGGGGAAGGCCCATTTTTCTTTCTCACCTGGCTCCAGATCCTCTATGCATCTGGGGAGGGTGAAAACAGCCTTCCCCATCCCCTCTGAGGCCCTCCAGAGGCCCGAAACGGCCCATTTCCAAACTTCCAGTTGGACAGGAAGTGACTTTTTTGCTGTCCCCAGCCTCCAGAGCCTCTCTAGGAGTCATCGTGTGCCAGGAACAGGGGGAGGGGTGGTCACATGTGCATGCATAGGGTGGGACACATAGAATTATGGGTGTGGGCACACGCACGTGTGAACCTCCCCTGCCCCCCCTTCCTGGCACGCTATGGCAAAAAGGTTAGCCATCACTGCTCTACTATATTAAATGCAGCCTTTAAATTTGGTAAAGCAGTAGCAAACCCACCACAAGAAAAAAACGTTAAAAATAATTTTAAAAGTCAGATTAAATTGACGTGTAAAACTGAGAGACCTAAAGCCAGTCATTAATATATGGGCATGATAGAATCTCAGTATCAGAGTTCAAGTTCTAGATTTACAAAAATGCACACTAAATCATTACTGGAAATTTATGTTGTACCAATGAAAATATCTACATGTTCTTTGTGAGTGGCTCAACATAAGGCACAATGTGTAGCATAAACTATTTGAAAGTAAGTTTTTCCTCTTGTGATTTGCTTCAACCCGTTGAACCTGAGGGTCGTAATCGTGTTGAATTGTTCACAATTTTAGAAGCGATAGCCTCCAGCTATAACTGGGATGTTAAATTTCTCTTCTCTGTCTCTCTCTCTCTCTCTCTCTCTCTCTCTCTCTCTTTTTTTGAAAGAAGTTTGATTCGTACTTGTAGAATTTGCTAAATGTGAAGCATTAGGGAACTAATTCATTTCTGTTGACAGCTGAAGCTGACATTCCAAACACCATGACTCGGTAATCCATCTTAATAAGCTCCTGGCATTGGCTCACTTCTTTGTCACAGTTTCATTCTTATATCTTCCGTTCAGCACATCATTATTCACCGAGAATGGGAGGAAAAAAGGAAACAAGCTTGCATCTCTTTAATTTTTATATTCATCTCCAGCAGTTTTCCTTTTTTACAAGGCTATTTTTCTTCTTTACAATATTGTTGTGTTTGAGAGATCAATATAACACTGGTGAAGAGAAATGAGACACTTTGAAATTGTATCAGGGGTCCAAACACACCAATCACACCAAATTGTCTCTTTTTGTGTGCGTACAAAACTTCTTTGCCCAGGTCTCAGATGAAGAAACCAGGGTACACTTATAGGTGTCAGCTAGTGCGAAAGCCTGCAGATATACAAATGACTGCAATATAAATGGGACATACCCTGATGAATCACATATGTCACATATGAGCAACAATATCATCAGGATGTAATGAATTGTGGAGAAGAACACAATTCTATAAAATGCCATAGAAATCTAAAGACAGTACTTTGAGAGAGGAAATATGGACTCTTTTAAAAAATCTAGACCTATCTCCCTTACTGCAAGCAATAATGTTGTCAGTACTGGCATAGGGATAAGATGAAATATATTATGTCAACTTAGGACCAGAAAGCTTCAGGCAAGATTTCAATCCACTGAGATATCACAAGGGGAAAAAAAACAATTGCAAAGATTTTCTTCATAACTCTAGAACAGGACTGTCAAACTTGCGTTGTCACGGTGGCATCACATGACTTTTCCCCCCTTCGCTAAACCGGGTGTGGTCGTGGCATCATGTGACACATCTGGGCCACGGGCCGTGAGTTTGACAGCCCTGCTCTAGAGGTAACTCACTACTAGGAGCCAGCAAAAAGTCTTTATTAAGTAAATGTAGGCAATATGATGTCACTGGAAAAAGGCTTCAGGAAGTCCAGCTGCTAATGTAACCAGAACTGAAAGAAAAACTCAAAATGTGTTGAAAACACTTAGGATGGGAACATGGAACATCCATAGTATGCACCAAGGAAAGCTTGATATTGTTAAAGTGGATTCAGAGTCAGGATTCCAAGTAACACACTCATAGCAAACAAAACTCTGAGGCAGGCAATTTCCTCAAAGAATAAGTTTATTGGATATGTCATATTAGCACAGGCTGGTGAAAACCGACTCTGAATATTCCTGTGGTTTTCACCTAATTAAAAATAAATGTATGTCACTTTGTCAAAACAATCAGTCACATGGTCCAATCATGTCATGTTGCTAAGTGACTCCAGTCTCGGCCTTCCGAGTACCTGCAGGAATGTCTTTTGTTCCCAAGAGAAAGTATTTTGTTTTGGCTACAACATCCCAACTATCTCTATTTCCCCCTCTCCCTATCCCTCTTCTCTAGTGTGTCAGCACTGAAATCTCAAAATGGCCTCCGTCAGGCCAGCTTCAGAGTTGACAGTGGAAATGGCATGGAGTATGACTAGTATTCTCAGAATAAATAAAGTGTAATGGACAGAATCAGCTATTTCTAATCCCAGGAAATCATTTTTTTCTATTCTGGAAATAAAATTTACAGAGAAAAAAAAAAAAAACAGATTTGCAATTGTTGTTCCCAAACAACAAATTGTTATATCCCTGACATATGCAATAAGATATAATGTGTAACCTAGTCAGTGACACAATAACTGCCATCAAGATTCCTGCTAGGCCACTCAATTTTATCATTACACTTCTGGAGAAGTGATTAATGAATTTTATGAAAGATTACAACAAGTAATAAATCAAAGACGGGTGCTTCATTAATTATTGGTGACTTTGGTGTAAAACTGGAGAGCAACCTTTATTTAAAATGTTTTTAAAAATTGGATTTGATTGCTAAATGTGAACAATAACTGACAGACGACTGTACAGAAAGTTTCATGGTACAATTTTAGTAGGATAAAGAAAATCCCTACCTCTTCGCTGCCAGTCTTAGTTATCCATGCACCATTACTGTTATCAGTAATGATAAATCCTATTTATCTTTTATAATGTCAAAATTTAATAGGGCTTATACTATTATACTTTGAGAGTTTGAGACATTAGCTTGGCATGACTCAGTGCAAGATTTCAAGTCTGGGCATGGAAAGGTATCAGCCTTTGTAGAAATAACCTTCATGAAGGAATACATAGAACATACAGAGTTTGAAGCAGTGGTGAAATCCTATTTTTTTTACTACTGGTTCTGTGGGCGTGGCTTGGTGGGCATGGCATGGCATGGTGGGCGTGGCTTGGTGGGCATACAAAATCTCCATTTCCACCCCACTCCAGGGGAAGGATATTGCAAAATCTCCATTCCCTCCCCATTCCAGGGGAAGGATATTGCAAAATCTCCATTCCCTCCCCACTCTGGAGCCAGCTAGAGGTGGTATTTGCTGGTTCTCTGAACTACTCCAAATTTCCACTACTGGTTCTTCAGAACCTGTTGGATTTCACCCCTGGTTTGAAGGGACCTTGGAGGTCTTCTAGTCCCGTGATGGCGAACCTATGGCACGCGTGCCACAGGTGGCACGCGGAGTCATATCTGTGGGCACGTGAGCATTGCCCTAGCTCAGCTGAGCGTACCCATAGGGGGTGGGGAAGGCCGTTTTCACCCTCCCCAGGCTCCAAAAAAGCCTCTGGAGCCTGGGGAGGGTGAAAAACCAGCCTACCAGGCCCACCGGTAAATTTTTTGCCGTTGCGTGCCAAAAGCAGGGGGAGTGGGGGGGGTCATGCTCACATACATGGTGGAGTGGGGCACGGGGGGCATTGAATTATGGGTGTGGGCACACGCACACATGACACCCCCCGCACTCCCCCCACTTTTGGCACATGATGGCAAAAAGGTTAGCCATCACTGTTCTAGTCTAATCCCCTGCTCGAACAGGAGACAGTATCTGATTTCAGACAAATAGTTGTCCAGTCTCTTCTTGAAAGCTTCCAATGATGGAACACCCACTACTACCAAAGGCCAACTATTTCATTGGTTGATTGCTCTCACTATTAGGAATTATTTCCTTGGTTCTTGATTGCTTCTCTTTTTGGTTAATTTCCAACCATTGTTTCATGTGTTGCCTTCTGGTGCTTTGGAAAATAGATTGATTCCCTTGTCTTTGTGTACATTCATAGTTAAATGAGTTTTAAATCCAGGATGGATTTAGATATGGAGGTGGTGACCCTTTGAGAACTGTATGCAACAAAATTTCATTTTAATGTATGCTGATTAGTGTACAGTAATGGCCAAAATTGTGGAAACCTTTTGGGAAAAGTGTATTTTCTAAAACTAGCTAATAACACCACTTTTTTGGGGAGTAGTACTGTAAAATTATACATCAATGGAAAGATAATTTAATGAAAAATGTAATGTAATAACTTTTATGAAGGATTTGCTATTAGAATAACAGTTACAGTATAAAGAAGAAAAATGAAACACGTAGAAAAAAGGAGATATACAAAAATGATCACCATGTCAGTTAAAACTTAGCTGGGTAACCTTTAGCATGAATTACGGCCTCACAACGTCTTCCCATGGAGTGAACCAAGTCTTTTAGTTCTGCAGCTGTTATAATGTGAAACCAAGATTGAATGATTGCTTCTATTAACTGGGTTTTATTGCTGGGTTGCTTCTGACTAACAAGTTTCTTTAGTCGGCTCCATAAATTTTCAACTGGGTTAAGATCTGGGCTCTTCTCAGGCCATTCCAACAGTGGAATAGGATTATCTAGAAACTCCAAAAAAAAAAAAAAAGTGGTGTTATTAGCCATCAAACCTCAAAAATACACTTTTCTCAAAAGGTTTCCATAATTTTGGCCACTACTGTACATTCAAAGTGACAATAAAGTTGTTCTAAGTTCTAATATGAATCTATAATTCTATAAACTTTTGTGTGTGAGATTGAGGGAGGGAGGGAGGGAGAGAAGGTGGGAGGGAGGAGGAGGGGGAGAGTGAGAGGAATGGGGAGAGAGAGAGAGAAAGATAGAGAGATTTAAATGCACAGTCATGATGTCTTTGTCTTCTGACAAATATTCTCCTTAATACCAGGTTAGACTAATTGTTGCAATCAGTAAAAATTCTGATGGGCATGATTTTCCATTTTTTGAGAACAGGTGGTAGGAATGACTTTCCTATTATATGCTGCTTCTTGAGTCTTTTTAAAATGGAGATTTCAAAGACTGCAATTAGAAATTTCTGTATGCATGCCATAAGTTTTAATTCTTTCCAAATATTGTACTTTTAAAGGATCACTACATTGTCAAATTTTAAAGCATTGTGTTATTTCTATGGCAGGATAGATCCTTAGGAATTTCCATTCAAGAAATAAACATGTTTTCCTCCTCCTCCCCTTCCTCCTCTGCCTCCTCCCTCCTCTTTCTCCCCCTCCTCTCCCTCCTCCCCCTCTTTCTCCTCCTCCTCCCCCTTCTCCTCTTCTTCCTCCCCCTCCTCCCCTCTCCTCCTCCTTCCCCCCTCCTCCTCCCCCTCCTCCTCCCCCCTCCTCCTCCCCTCCTCCCCCTTCTCCTCCTCCTCTCATCCTCCTCCTCCTGTAAAAATGACAAAGGATGGAGACAGAAGCTTGTTTAGCTCAACTGTAATGTTTCCACTGACACATAAAATAATTTGCTAATGTGACATGTAAGAAAACGAGTACTGTAAAATGAGCTTGGTGCTTTAATATAATTTTCTGCTTGCATTCATTATTATTCATCACATTCATCAAGATTATTATTACTGTGTTCCATCCATGATTATTATTGCTGAGCACCGTGGTACCTTCTCTAGCAGTAGAAGCAAATACAGATAGTCCTTGACTTACATTCACAGTTCATTTAGTGACCATTCAAAGCTACAACGGTACTGAAAAAAGTGACTTAAGACCGTTTTTCACAGTTCAGACCATTGCACTATCTCCATGGTCACATGATCAAAATTTCAGACACTTGGCAACTGGCTCATATTTATGACAGTGTTCTGTCCCCAACCACACGCACACACACCAACAGACGTTCAAGAGTTAAAGACCAAACCAGCTGGCAAAATCCTTTTCCTTATGATAACGGAACTTGGCAACAACCTAGTGGCTGTCTGCCAAGAGTTTATTATTTACAAAGAGGACAGATAACTTCTCCCCACTTCTGATACATCAAAAGAAACAGCTCAATAATTACGGAGTCAATCAAGTCCAGAGATAATCCAGCAAAGTCTATAGCCAAAAGTCCGGCAATGCAGAATGGCACGGAAGCTTTCAGCTTTGTTCGTCACAAGGTTTGACTGGCCACCATGCTCCCTTTTATATCCTGTGGGGTGTGGTCCAGTGACTCAGCCTAATCTCGGGCACGCCTTTTCTTCTGTTGTGCATGCTTATCTCTGTGACGCTGGCATGGATCCAGCCAAGACTCATTACCCTCATCACTGTCCATCTGTGGCTGCGTGGACGTGCTTGGCCCCGGCCCTATCTCTTGCCCTTCAGCGGAAACCGAAGGCATTGCCAGAGAGGAGGGTCCTGGAGAGGGAGGCCTTGCCAATTCCTCTCCTTCACTCTCGGAGTCCTCTCCTGCCGATGACACAGGCTCAGATAACGGAGCCACAACAGACGGTTGCAGTGTCCTGGAGTCACATGATTCCCTTTTGTGATGTTCTGACAAACAAAATCAATGGGGAAGCCAGATTTCCTTAACAACCGGGTTCCTAACTTACCAACTACAGTGATTCATTTCACAATTGTGGCAAGAAAGGTCATAAAATGGAGCAAAACTCACTTAACAACTGTCTGACTGAACAGAAATTTGTGGCCATAACTTGAGGACTGCTGAAACACAAAACACTGACAAGTTCAAATCTAATTGGGAAGACTGCTGTTCAGTTAGGGTGATTCAGGTTTTCCAGTTCCCCAAACCTGGCCTGAAGCAAACCATGTGGAATAAAATTTGTCTTCATATCTGTCTCACCTGGCCTTATATTCAATTAATAATAATAGCAAGAGCAAACAGATTTATCCAAATCATATATTTTAACTTGGATTAGGATAAAATAAATAAATAAAGTTTATTGTCATTGTATGGGTATACACAGTATACCCATACAATACAATATAACAAAATTCACATAACACCCAGAGACCAGACCCAACTCACACGACAATCCCCAGACAGACCCCCACCCACCAAAAATTCCCCACTCCTAAAACCACCCAAGCATCCACACAACAGACCAAGTAATGCTGTCCAACAGCTCACTGATGGTGGCCCTTTAGTTCATTGTTGAGTGCAATTATAGCTCTGGGATAAAAACTATTCAGAAAACGTGTGGGCCGAGTTTTAATTGTTCCGTATCTTCTGCCAGAAGGCAACAGTCCAAAAAGATTCTAAGCAGGATGGGGAGAGTCTCTGAGAATGTTATGCAACTTCCTCAAACAGCAAGATGCAAATATGTCATCCAGGGCTGGTAGCTGGAGCCTGATGATATTCTGGGCAGTTTTAATGATTCTCTGTAGAGCTTTTTTGTCCGCTACAGAGCTGCTCCCATACCATGCAAGAATGCTGTATGTCAAGACACTCTCAATGGTGCTGCGATAGTAGGACAGAAACTGAGCTGGTTCGAAAATATTCTGTGTCTCCTTTTTCTTTTATCTTTGTATTGTGCAAATACAATTCTTGCTGCTGCCAAAACATGTAATATTAAATATACATTCCCTTTGTCATATTTTTCTGGTATCATGCCTAAGAAGAATAGTTCTGTTTTATAATCCATATGCTGCCTTAACATTTTTTTTAAGCACGTATGAACTTTCGTCCAATTTTTTTTTTTTTTTGCTTTTGGACACGTCCACCACATGTGCTTGGTATGTGTTTGGTATCTGATTATATTTCTAACATTTGGTGGACATGTTTTTAAACATTTTTGCTAACGTCGCTGGTGCTAAGTGCCACCTATAGAACATTTTATACAGATTTTCCTTATACGTAGTTGCCATCATCGATTTATAGTTTCTTTCCCAAAGCTTTTGCCAATTTTGATATTATAGCTTGTTGTGAGGGCTCTTTTGGCATTCTCTAACATACTATCTGATGGTATTTTTCCACTGACCCCTAGTAATCAGTATTGAGGGTTGACTGCAGCTAGTCTATTCATGACTTTAGGCCTCATATCAGTAGTTGTGCTCTGTAATGGAAAGCATGGTAGTGATGTTCCAGTTTTACCTGTTGGTTGTACATCCATCTGTTTGTCAAGTCCGCTAAGTCTGGGATGTAATGTGTAGTTGGTCTATTTCAAGTTGTGAGAGCAGCTTTCTCTTCACTATGATGAAATGTTGGGTAACTAGCTGTTTCTTAGTTAGTGTGGGTACAGATCTTCTATCTACCCATACTTTCCTCAAATATTTCATATATACCTTCTCATTAGGCCTGCTGTCATAGTAGCATTCCATTAGTTTCAGGTTCTCTTGTTTTGTCAATGTATGGTTTGTTTCAGTAGCCCACTTTTGATCAGATTATTCTGGTCTCCAAAATTTTATGCAGACCTTGTTAATCCAGCATGACTCTCCTAGTTCATATCACTCTCATATATGAGGTAAATGATTGGGAGTCTTTGCCCAAGGTAAGATAGGTATCATCAAAATTTCATCCTTGGTCTTCTGCTTCATAGGCAGCACTCTAACCACTATGCGGCCCAGCTGCCTTTTTCTTGGCAAGTTTCCAATGGTTTGCTATTGTCTTTTTCCTTGGGCTGAGAAAGAGTGACTGGCCCAAGATCACCCAACTGGCTTCATGCCTTAGGCAGGAGTAGAACTCATGGTCTCCCGATGTCTTAACAAGATAGATCACTTTCTTTTTCTCTCTCTTTTCCTATATTCGAGCCTTCCTTGATTTGAATAAAATTGAAAGCATTATTAAGAAATAAATAAGCAAACAAATGTCAGCTTCAGAGATGAAAAAATTCTTTAAGACTCTTCAGCTGACCTATTTTCCCCTTGCATTTTGTTTATTTCAGCTTTGGCTTTTTAATATACTCATTTGCTCCTAATATGACGCATCTTTTGTCCTATTTCTCTGTTCTACTAAACATTTTTATTTATTATTTATTTTAATAGCTTCCCTCCCACAGTTGCTTTTCTCTTGCTTTTTGTCTAGCATACTATTTATTTTTGTTGCCTGTATTTTGAATTTACAGCTCGGGGCTGATGAGAGGAAAAACTCATAAATGTGCTAACTGCGAATACCTGGGGGTATTAAGACCTCCTTACCACCACATATATATGTTTGTAAATTCCGCTTCTCTGAACTTAACTCTTTTTTTTTCCTGCTCCCATTAAGAAACAAATAAACAAACTCAGCCCTGAACAATGCATGTACTTTAAAAGTAGCATTGGCAATCTCATTAATTTTAATATTGTTTTAAAAAGGAAATAATTAGGAATGAGATACAGCTACATTTTAATGTCAAAGCCAGCAATGAATTTTAGTTGTACACATTTATGTAAACATAAAATAGGTTTTGTCATGGATTCATTTCACAATGGCTTCATTATAAAGTTTTCTCCTGGAGATGCAAATCATTGTTCATTAGGCTCCCCATTACTTGCACTTCTAAACCAGCTATTTACGCATTCATTAATGAGTTGATAGATGAATGAGAAAGAGAAGGAGAAGATGACTAGAGGCAAGGTAGATGAGTGCATCCTTGGGAATTCTGAAAGAACTGATCATTGTGTAGAGTCTACGCTATAGACTGTTAGAGTTTGTTGCTGCACACACAATCAGACACAATTAAATGAACTTCAGCAGGATTCGAATTACATAAGAAACTTCTTTATATACAATACCATACAGTAGAATTCAGCATACAATATCAGGAACACAGAAGCAATATTCATAGAAGCAAGTCATTACAGAGTAGAAAGATACAGAGGCTGATATATTGTACAGAGGCTCTCATTACAGAGGCCAAATCAACTCTTATATACAGTTCAGCAAGGCTAAGCCACGCCCAGACTCCAAACTGTCTCTTATGGCCCCATACAAACAAATACTATGTTTCAGTTTCCAAACAGTCCCCATTGGCTGACCAGTTACCGTGTCTATCCTAATAGTTTCCATTGGCTGATCTATTCCAGTCTATGAATATTCATATTCTGACATAGACTATGTATGCAATCCCTGGGAGCTGAAAATGACTTGATGGCACATAATCAATCAATCAATCAATCATGACAACTAAAATCTTTCTAGCCTGGGTTATATGCCAGGACAAGATTTGAGCTTGTATGGCACCAGGAAGAGAAGAAACTTGCAGTTACCTTGTCAAGCTGTTTCCTGAATGTGTCTCAATACTGCATGTACATCCAGATTGGTGGGATGTGGACAATAATATATTGACCAGATATAGTCAAGAGTGTCCAGATTAAAGATCTTAGCCAGCACAGAAGAGTTTGAACATGCTGATAAAAATGCATTCAATATGATCCATACAATTAACATTATATTTCTTCTTCTTCTTCTTCTTCTTCTTCTTCTTCTTCTTCTTCTTCTTCTTCTTCTTCTTCTTCTTCTTCTTCTTCTTCTTCTTCTTCTTCTTCTTCTTCTTCTTCTTCTTCTTCTTCTTCTTCTTCTTCTTCTTCTTCTTCTTCTTCTTCTTCTTCTTCTTCTTCTTCTTCTTCTCCCATATCTGTCATCATATGTTGTTGATCATCTTGATGGTCCTATTTTTATCTACAGCCACACAAAAAAGTGCTGTTGAGTTTTGTCCAAACTAGTCCCTTAGATTGTGAAGCCATGATGTTCTTCTTCTGCCTGGACCTCATTTTCCTTCAATTTCTTCTTGGAGGATTAAGTGAAGTACACTGTATTTTTCCAGATGTAGCATCACATGTCCAAAATATTCTAACTTTCGCTTTTTTATGGTTTTGATGATTTCCCTTGGCTTTCCCAGGCAGCTTATCACCTCCTCATTTCTGATTTTGTCAACCCAACTTATATATAGCAGGCGCCTTTCGCCTGCACATTTCATATTACTCTACCTTTTATAATACCTCACATTACATTTCTACTTTACTAATAAGTATTTCACCAAAATGTTAAAAATTCAGATAGCCAAAACTATGAAGGGTTGCAATGGTCAAAATATATTAGCCTATCTAGTGATGGTGTTGTGGCCCACCAGCAGCCGGCACTGATTGTTGCTGATCCCGACGATGAGGAGGCTGGTGTGGTGCTGCGCCAGCAGCCTGTGCAGCCAGCACTCGAGTCGGACAGCGAGGAGGCTGAAGAAGATGTGGTGCCAGAGGCAGGGATTCAGTCAGGGCCTTCAGAACCTCCAGAAGCTCCCTTAAGTGAAGAGGATGAAGAGGAGGAGCCTCTTCTCAATGCACGGACACGCAGAGCTGCCAAAAGGCAGAAGTGGTTCTTCAGGAGGAGGTCTCCTCGAAAGTAAGGCTTGGGTCTAATTGGTCACTCCCTTAGCCTATTTAAGAAACTACGCAGCTTGCAACAAGCTGCAGGAAACAACTTTAGTTCGCTAATCATCATGTTGGGATGTCTCTTCAACCTTGCTTCTGGGCTTTCTGCCAACTCCAGTAAGACTGACTATCTTATCTGTGGAATTCTGGCAGGCTGTTAAGAACGCTTATTAACAGCCAGCATTTGCTAAAACTGCGTTATTTGAGTAAAATAAGTTTTGTTCAGAGTTTGTGTGTGCTGTGTTCTTTGGGATCCGTAGCTGGGGCAGAACAGATGTTAATATTGTATTAAAGAGTTTAACTTTGTAAGACCAGTACATACTGGATGTACTAGTCTGGAGTAAAGAACACATGGATTTATGAATTTGGATGAATGGAAGGAACAGAAAAAAGCTTGTTTGGGTTTTCTGGAATGAAATAGTCAAATACTTGAAGGATTTAAGGTAAGGATTAATTAGGCATAAAAAGACTAAAATGGATATCAGAAAATATGAATTGTTATACTCTAAACTCTAAATTGTTTAGGTGCACATCAAAGTTGGAATCTGTAGGTTCGTGTTATGTTCCAGATAATGTGGCTATGAATTTGGGAGAAAAAGTGTAATATTCAGTTATTCTACATTAATGTGATCCATGAAAGGTGGGTTGCATGGGAGAGGGATATTTTATTAGGTGGCATGAAGAAACACACTGAAATGAAGCAAGAAATTAGAGAAAAGGTGATGGGTCACTATTTGAAAAGTGACCGTGAACATAGATATTAAATGGTTGGTGATTAATTTCTAATTTCAAATATAAGGATTAGGCTTCCCTATGTAAAATTCCCTTCTCAACCCAAGGGTGAAATCCAGCAGGTTCTGACAGGTTCTGGAGAACCGGTAGCAGAAATTGCGGGTAGTTCGGAGAACTGGTAGCGGAAATTTTGAGTAGTTCAGAGAACCAGTAAATACCATCTCTGGCTGGCCCCAAAGTGGGGTGGGAATGGAGATTTTTCAATATCCTTCCCCCAGAAATGGGGAGGGAATGGGGATTTTGCAGTATCTTTCCCCTGGAGTGGGGTGGGAATGGAGATTTTGCAGTATCCTTCCCCTGGAGTGGGGTGAGAATGGAGATTTTGCAGTATCCTTTCCCTGCCATGTTCACTAATCCATGCCCACCAAGCCACACCATGCCCACCAAGCCATGCCCACAGAACCAGTAGTAAAAAAATTTGAATTTCACCACTGTCTCAACCCTATGGATGGTATGTGTCTTCCTAAATTTTGGGTCTTCTACCAGGTGCCTGGGAGCTTAAGGGTTCAGTGTAGCATCTTAGTTGTTCCTAGCACTTCACTTTTCTGAACAGAGAGCTTTGATGTTCCTGGAGTGTGTTGAAGCTACCCTACTCTTCTGGAGTAGGGTCACAACCCCAAATGCTCCTACCACCACTGGGACTACTTTGGTTTTTATTTTCCATATCATCTCTATCTTTTCTCCAGGCCTTGGTACTTCTCCAGCTTCTCATATTCCTTCCTGACATTGCTGTTACTTGGCACCACTTTGTCTATCAGTACTGCTGTCTTCTTTTCTGTCTTCTTTTGTCTGCTACCAAAATGTCTACTTGATTGGCCAGTACTTGCCTATCCATCTGGACCTGGAAGTCCCACAGGATCATAGACCTGTTATTCACCATGACCTTCTGTAGAATCTCCCATCTGGATCTAGGAGAAATCTGTCCAAGAGATTGGCCAGATGTTCCTGTACAGAAGTACACCCACACAAACACGCCCACACAAACACACCCCACACAAGCAGAGGGAATGAATATAAATCTAAAAGTTTTGATCTAATTGCTTCTTATAAGAGACTAAAAATGAGTAATGGAGATTAAGATGATACTGAAAGCATCTTTTGATGAGGGAAAGAACTGAGTTTGTAAAAAATAGACATGGAAGAAGAGGCAGTAAATAAAAGAAACCACAATGAAAATTGGAATGCCTAGAGGAAGAAAAAGTGTAAGTCCTATGTGAAAATTGGTTATGTACCTGTTTGTATACCTCCAGACCTTACAACTCAGCAGTTTATAGTGACAAGATTTTACAAACTAAGGTACAAGAAAAATAAAGTAGCAATAAATTAAATAAGATAAATAGTCACCATCACAAATACAGTGTCAATTCACCATTGTGGGACACTAACTTTCAAAAGCCCCCGGAACAATGATTTGGAAGCTTTACGGAAAGATATATAGTATAAAGCTGCAATCTGCCCTCCAGGGATTTTTGTTCCACAAAATGGGAATATTATGTCCTGATGTACACAGATTTTACTTCTTATATATAAAAGACTTGAATTCAGAAGGACTGGTATCTAGAACGTTGCTGACCTTCAAGAGGCAAGGTGGAATGATATGGGATTTATGGCCAAGGTTAGAGAATTGTACACATTTCAGCAAGCATTATTTTATCTCTTCTTCTAAAAATTGTCTATCTAGTGTTTATATTTCTTTTCGCATATCAAATAAGTAATAATGGGCATGAATGGCATCATGATTATTTATGCAGAGATAAAAACACAATAAATTTTGTTATTGCTTAGCATTTCTGCTAATATAATAGTAATCAAAGGAATGAGAAAAAGTCATCTCAGTAATTGAAACAATCCTATTTAATATATTGCTCTGTTTCATATAAGCACTTTATTCAAAAAATTCAGATGGATATACTGCTTCTCTATTTTCTCAAATTTTTCTGATCATCTGCATGAAATTTTCAAAGAGACACTGAATGCAAAATCACATGTATTTTAACATGAAATGCCCTCAGGTTTTATCAGATCATGCTTATAATTAATCTCTTCCCCTTCCTAAAAGAATGAGTGACATTTAGAGGTGGGTTTCAGCAGGTTCTGACCAGTTCTGGAGAACCGGTAGTGGAAATTTTGAGTAGTTCAGAAAACCAATAGTAAAAATTCTGACTGGCCCCGCCCCCATCTATTCTCTGCCTCCCAAGTCCCAGCTGATTGGGAGGAAATAGGGATTTTGCAGTAACCTCTCCCTGGATTGGGGAGGGAATGGAGATTTTACAGTATCCTTCCCCTCTCATGCCCACCAAGCCACGCCCACCAAGCCATGCCATGCCCACCAAGCCACACCCACAGAACCGGTAGTAAAAAAATTTGAATCCCACCACTGATGGGATTCTCTCTTTCTGTTGTTCCACATATTTCATTTATGAACCTTTGTCTCTCATTTTGCTGCTACATTTCCGAAGAATTTTGAGAGGAATCTTTGGGGGGTGGAAAAGACACTTTTTATGTGTCTCGGTAGCTTTCAAAACTCTCAAAACATTTGTCACTTTCAGGACTGCAAGCTTTTATTCCCTTAAAACTCTTGCAGCTGGGTGTCCCAAAGGTGCTTTTTCAAGAGGCAACTGGACTTCCTTCGTTTTTCCTTGAAGACATTTTTGCATCTCATCCAAGAAGCTTCTTCTGAAGTGAACTGAAGAAGCTTCTTGGATGAGAAGCAAAATGTTTTCAAAGAAAAACAAAGACAGTCCAGTTGCCTCTTGAAAAAAAGCACCTTTGGGACAACTATGACCTGGATGAATGAGAATCTTCATAGACTGTTACAGCTAGGGTACTCCAAAAGAGAATTCCAGAGATTTGGAGATAATCCTTTCCTGAGCAAAATATAGGAGTGTAGGAGAACAAATTTCTATTAGAACACCTGGCAGGGTAGAAGACATAGCATTCTACCATAGACAATTGCTTTTCTCTATGCCAAATATCACAAAGTACCCATCAGCAAGAAAACAGCTATATGCCACTTTTGTTGACCTTAATGAAGCACTATAGAATAGCTGATTCTATTAACAGAGAGATTCTATAGCTTGTCTTACATGGAACTCAAGCTCCTATGCCTGATTGAAGTTAAACACCTTTCTGAAAATCCATATGGGAGCAAATAACATCCTGATATATTGACATCCCATGATTCCTCTGCTATCAGAATACTCATACACCAATCATATTTAATAAATCTATCCAGGTTCTTCTGTATACAGAGAACATGGTCCTTAGGATGCAATTTTAAGTTGGCCTAAGGCAGGGGTGTCAAACTGGTGGCCCATGGGCCGGATGCATCACACATAGGCCATGCCCGCCCCAGCTCTGCAAAGGGGAAAAACGTCACGAAGCATCACGTGACGGCAACATGACATAGCGAGTTTGACAACCGTGGCCTAAGGTGATTACTCTGTAAATTGGATGCTTACCATACCTTTAATTTTTTGAAAATCAATAAGACCAAGGCCAAAGTAATGATATTTGGAAAGAGGTTTTAGTAATGACATCTGGTACTTGAACAGATAACCTAAAGAACAGGGGTGCCAAACACAAGACCTGCGGACTGGACCCGGCCAACGGGGTGCTTAGATCTGGCCCATGGGACTGACCTGGCAGAGGATTACAGGAAGCTGTCACACCCAAAAATGGAACTCAGTAGCCTGTTTTTGCTGGCAGAGCACTTGAGCCACTACAGGTGCCCCCGACATAAGTGACATTGAGCTGGCCATGCCCACCCTGGCCACATCCATCCTGCCCCCTCTCAAGGTCAAACACAACCCCGATGCAGACCTCAATGAAATTGAGTTTGACACCCCTGCTGTAGAACAAGTCATCTCTTTCTTATAGCTATGAGTAACTTTTAGTAATGTGACTAGAGCCCCAGCCATCTCTAAAACAGTGGTGAAATTAATTATAGCTATTTTAGTACTCTAGTCCCTATATTAAAGATTTTTAAGACCAAAATAATCACTGTAATGACCTATGGTACAGAAGGGTGGACAATCATAATCATCATTACTTGAACAAACCCAGACCAGCTTCCTGAGATCTATTCTGGCAACAAAAATGTTCCAGTCTCTGCGGTTAAAGCTGAAACAGGAATCTATTCCATCTATAGCTCCATAACAATTTGAGCTTTCAATTGTTGGTAGAAGATACTGAAGCTTGGTAGGTAACCAAAAAGTTTCTTGTTAAAATCAGGCATATCCTGCTCTATCATATGGCTGCATCAGTTTCCTATTTTACATCTTATGGATTGGCACTTCCCTGTTGAACCTCAACTGGCCACCAAACTAAGGCCATGTTCAGAAATAGGGTTCTGGATATTAATGTTCAGATTAACATCGAGACATTTACTAATGTTAAGCCTTTGAAATGGTTGATCCAGAACAAAAAGACCTTTCAAAACGTCTAACTCTAGACTTGATAGAGGGCCAAAGAACAGCCCTAACTAGAGCAAGATTTCGGCTCGTGGATACTATGATAAAATATGGCAATTTCATCTACCACCTTATCCAGAGACAATATGTATATTACATGCCACAAATAGAGGACATAATTCATATTGTCTTTGACTGCCAAGTATATGTTTCAGCCAGAGCATAGCACTTATTTATTTATTTATTTATTTATTTATTTATTTATTTATTTATTTATTGTTTATATTTATATACCGCCCTTCTCCCGAAGGACTCGGGGCGGTGAACAGCCAACAGATAAAACACAAGAAATGCAAAATTTAAAAACAGTATTAAAATCCGATTAAATTAATTTGGCCCACAATTAAAAGCAGAAAGAGTTGTACAAAAGCACAATTAAACTCTGTAATTGATCTGACAGCCTATCAGGATCCTAGCAATAAACTCATATTTCTTACTTGCTCCAAGACACAAAGACAGAAGAAAGAGTGCCATGTTTATAGCTAAAACATCCAAATGAAAACTTTCTATCTTGCTCAGACTGAGGTCAACTAGCAAGAAGACGTTCTTACCCAATTATTTCATTTAATTGTTTTTGTATATTTGCAATACACTGTATCATTTTATTAAACTTAGCATTTAGCATTGTTTTGTGTGTATTTGCATTACCCTGTATCATTTTATTAAACTAAGCATTTACTGTAGGATTGATTTTTCTAACAGCCTATACTGCTGCATACACTGCCTTGCAAATCGTGACCTCCCTATTTCATTTAATCCTGCCTCCCTGTCCATCTGTATTTAAAAATATAATTGGAGCAGATTATAGCACAGAGATTATTCATTAAGCTTCTTAACAAAAGAACAAAAAGTTAATCGCATGCTAAGGTGAAGGAGATCTGTCTGGATTCCAGTGCCAATCATGTTGCAATTTCTATCAAAAGGTAAGGATTTTAGATGTAGAAAGCAAAAAAAAAAAAAAAAAGGATTAAATAGCAACAAAAAAGTGACAAGCGTTGTCACCATACAGTGATCAATCAGAGTTTTGCACCTCAGGTGTGGGAGCCAACCTGATGAATCACCATATTTTGTCACCCGACCCCATACTCCTCATCCTCCTTTGTTCCCTCCCCCCCCCGCTTGCTAACAAAAATAGCCCACATATATTTCGGAAATAACAAGAACACTACAAGTTGATAAAAGTGCAATTTTGCAATTACAATTTTGACTGGGAGACCCGTTTGTTCATTGGTTTAATTTGTTTAAGAATCAGGTGGTGCAGAACCAAATAAGCTTTTTGTGAGTACACTATTCATTGATGGACATCTCACCGCCTCCCCATTATATGCAATTTAAAAAAATATTCCAATGTATTTTCTCTTTGATTCAGTGTGGACAAAACTGGCTAGTTCATGAATGTCTTCAGAATAGAATAGAATAGAATTTTTATTGGCCAAGTGTGATTGGACACACAAGGAATTTGTCTTTGGTGCATATGCTCTCAGTGTACATAAAAAGACAACATACATTCATCAAGAATCATAAGGTACAACACTTAATGATAGTCATAGGGTACAAATAAGCAATCAGGAAACAGTATCAATATAAATCGTAAGGACACAAGCAACAAAGTTATAGTCATACAGTCATAAACGGAAGGAGATGGGTAGTGGAAATGATGAGAAGATTAATAGTAGTGCAGACTTAGTAAATAGTTTGACAGTATTGAGGGAATTATTTGTTTAGCAGAGTGATGGCGTTCGGGAAAAAACTGTTCTTGTGTCTAGTTGTTCTGGTGTGCAGTGCTCTATAGCGTCATTTTGAGGGTAGGAGTGGAAACAGTTCATGTCCAGGATGCAAGGTGTCTGTAAATATTTTCACAGCCCTCTTTTTGACTCATGCAGTATACAGATCCTCATTGGTAGGCAGGTTGGTAGTAATAATTTTTTCTGCAGTTCTAATTATCCTCTGAAGTCTGTGTCTGTCTTGGGTTGCAGAACATTAATTCATACATTAACTTGAGTAGAAATTATGTGACCTTCCAACTATTTGATGCCATTCTCCCATCTACATTTCTGTAGTAACATCAAATTAGCTGTCAAGTGATGGAGTCCTACCTAATTCTAATAAACTTTACTCTGTTCAATAGAGCTTACCCTTAGATAAGCGTGTAGGACTGTTACATGAGATTTTGAGGACTTTGGGTATATCTTCACTTTATGATGAAATCTAACTGAACTTAACATGCTCTAGGATGTAATATTGATATTACAGCAAGATAGTGTGGGCATTTGTGTGTACATGATTTGTTATTGCAAAGACACTGGAAGAATACAAATTGTTCTGTAGGCACATGTTATTACTAAACCAAAAATCTTTTGCTTTCAGTACTCATTTGAATTAGTTATGACCCCAATGCCTAGGACAATGGTTCTTAATTTTAGGACTACAGAGCAATTAATGATCTGCAAAGTACTGCAGCTTGTCAGCACAGATGTCCATGGAAGTGGAAAGATGGGGGCGAATGATTCAAATCAATTGTCACAAATGACATGACAGATGTATTTAATTGCAGCCGGCTCTGGAAACACAATGATATCATGACACAAAGGTCATTCTGATGTTAACATGGCGTGTTAAAGATGTCTCTGGTTGTCAGATGGAATTACATATTACAATACTATTCACAGACATCCTCGTTTAAGCATAACATACTCTGAATTTAAGCAGTGGCACCTGTCTGGACCAGTGTTTCTCAACCTTGAGTATTTTAAGATATGTGAACTTTGACTCTCACAATTCCCCAACTACCATGGCTGGCTGAGAATTTCTGAGAGTAAAAGTCCACACGACTTGATGTTTGCAACGTTGAGAAATATTGCTCTAATATTAATGTGACCTGCTGCTTATTGTACATTCAATACTTAAAATATAAGAATCCCAAACTGGATGGATTGCCAAAGGCTTAATGAGGATGAAAAAGAGCTGCTTCAAACTCTGGAGAGGCACTTTGGTTCCACAAAGATATGATGATCCTTCAAAGCATCTAAACTGAGCACTCAAGACTTTCAATGGAAACAATTCAATCAGCTACCTAAAAAGCTCTTTGTGAGTTTAGTTGCATTTCTGTGGTTTCTGAAGTTATTACTGTCAATACGTTGTGCAACCTTACAACTTTACTTCTCTATATATGGAAAACAATGAAGTGGGATTGTGTGATATGGTGTGATGAGTTGTCTCATATTGATATGCTTAACCAGTCAATTAGTTTTATCATCCTATTTTTATCTGTCAGTACTTCTACCTTTAGCAATATAAGATTCTGAAGGTCTTCATTAGATTGGAATGCACAAATAATTCACTTGTAGGAAAAACTATTCTTCTTCTAGTATAATACACCTCTGAGGATTGGCTAAATCCTTGAGCAAACACAATAATTCCACTTTGCTTGAGATTAAATAATGAGAAAATAAATCACTAGTGGATTTTTTTTTCCTTTTGAATTTTTCCAGAGAACCTTAGACAGCTATGGGAAAGGAAAGAAGGAACTTAACCACCATACTTTCCATGTTGGGGTGAAATCACACACACCTTGTAAAAACAGGATGGAACAACAACTGATGACCTCCTTTTACTGGTCCACAATAGAAAGCGTCCTCACTTATTGCATCACAGTATGGCATGCCGGTCTGACAGCCATGGATAGAAAAATATTACAGAGGGTGGTGAGCACGGCACAAAACATCATGGGCTATTCCTTGATACCACTAGATGAGATTGCTAGGACTCGCTGCTTTAGAAGAGTGAGGAAAATTCTCAGGGACGACTCTCACCCTGGTCATCACTTCTTTACCCTCCTACCATCGGGAAGGAGATATAGAAGCATAGCCAGCCACACAAACAGGCTGAAGAACAGTTTTTATCCATGGGCTGTCAGACTCCTGAATGAGAAATAACATCATAACTATGTAGTATGATGGACTGCAGGGCTGGCGCAATGTGTAACATGTTCACACTGGGTGTTTTGTCTTCACTGTGAGTTGTATTGTATTGGGGGGGTGCACTGAGAGAGCTCAACCAATCTCATTGTACATATGTTGTGCACTCACAATAAAGATTGGAATTGAATTGAATTGAATTGAATTGAATTGAATTGAATTGAATTGAATTGAATTTATTTATTTATTTATTTATTTATTTATTTATTTATTTATTTATTTATTTATTTATTTATTTATTGTTTATATTTATATACCGCCCTTCTCCCGAAGGACTCGGGGCGGTGAATAGCCAACAGATAAAACACAAGAAATACAAAATTTAAAAACAGTATTAAAATCCAATTAAATTAATTTGGCCCACAATTAAAAGCACCTCTGTATTAAAACCCATAATTAAACAATTTAAAATTAAATCAATTTAAAAATTTAGGCCAGCCCGGCTTGCTGGAATAAAAACGTCTTTAGGGCACGGCGAAAGGTGCGAAGATCCGGGATCCACCATATCTCCAGGGGCAACTCATTCCAGAGGGTAGGTGCCCCCACAGAGAAGGCTCTCCCCCTGGGGGCCTCCAGTCGGCATTGTTTTACCGACGGCACCCTGAGTTGCCCCTCTCTGTGGGAGCGTACTGGTCGGTGGGAGGCTATCGGAATTGTACCAGGAATAACTGATTGAATTGGATCTTAACAGAATAATAGAGTTGGAAGGGATCTCGAAGGTCCTCTAATCCAACCCCTTCCTCAGGCAGGAACCTTTATACCATTTCAGACAAATGCTTGTCTGAATCTTCCAAGCCCTTCAAATTCACACTTCAAGGTCCAATCAATAATCAGATAGAGTGTGTCAACAATTCATTTCAATTTTTTTATGTACGAATGCCTTGTCCAATTTCTATAAAAGTTTGCTATTGTCTGCATCTTAATTTCCATTTCAATGACCTTTTCTGTTGTCTCACCTGCCTCTAACATTCAAACCCATCCATGTTTTCTTTTATTTTTTTAATAGCTCATGTTTCTAATAAACTTTAAATATGATTTTGATCAGAACAATTAGTGCTAGGCTGGTAACATGGCTCAGAAAATCTAGCCTTATTGACTACCCAAACAGTGCTCTGAAATTGCCATTGTTTTTCAAAGTACAAAAAGAAGAAAGTTTTATAAAGAACAAACAACATTTGGTAAGATACTGTTAATGGTAGATGAAAAGTTAATTAAGAAATTATATACTCAAATTTGTTAGGATGAAGAATGAACTAATATGAAAGTTAAAAGAGAATATGTATGATTAACAATGGATGAGATAAGATAATTAATTGAAATAATGTTAAGAATCTATTTATTAATGCACTAATAATGCACTAATACAGTTATTAATACACTAATGCAGGTTAACAGTGAATTACAAAGATAGATATAAGAGAAAGACCAAACAAAGAGGAGTCAAAAACACAAATAAGAACATACATTACAATTGCGACAACTTTGATAAGATGCATATTTGAATTCTTGTCTACATGTTTTGTATGTTTTGTTGTTACTTGTTTTGTTTTGTTTGTATTTTTAAATAAATAAAATTAATAATAATAATAAAAAAGAAATTAGGATTTGAAGGGAGGATGGTGATACTGTTTATATAGTAAGCATAGAAGGTATTAAGATAAGATGAAAAAAAGTAGGAAAAAAAGAATATTTTGGCAGAAATTGAAATATGTAAATTGTATTTGGAGGTGATAGGTTGTATACGATATGATCTGGCCTGTACTCTGTTCATAAAATATGTATGTGAAAGAAAAAAATCAATAAAACTTGTTTTAAAAAAAGAAAAAAAGAAATTACCTAACTTTTTATCAAGCCTATAAATGGAAGATTTATGAAAGAGACAATGATAGTATGGGTGAATTTTTTTTGCATATAGTATAGAACTAGATAACTGGCAAAAACTAAACTAAATGGATGATGGCAACCACCTATAAAGAACATTTGTATACAATGTTTTATAGGTGGCACTTACCACCGGCGAGACTAGCAAAAATGTTTTAAAATATGTCCACCAAATGTTGGAAATGTAATAAAAAACCGGGCACATACTACCGCCTGTGGTGGACGTGGCCAAAAGCAAAAAGATTTTGGGTGAAAATGCATATGTGGTTAGAAAAAAAGTTTAAGACAGCATATAGATTTTAAGCCAGAACTATTTTTGTTAGGCATAATACCAGAAAAATATGACAAAGAGAATGGATATTTGATACTACATGTCTTAACAGCATCAATAATTGTATTTGCACAACATTGGAAAAGCGAGGAAACCAGGAGTGGTATTCAGCAGGTTCTGACAGGTTCTAGAGAATCGGTAGCGGAAATTTTGAGTAGTTCGGAGAACCGGCAAATACCACCTCTGGCTGGCTCCATAGTGGGGTGGGAATGGAGATTTTGCAATATCCTTCCCCCAGGAGTGAGGAGGGAATGGGGATTTTGCAGTGTCCTTCCCCTGGAGTGGGGTGGGAATGGAGATTTTGCAGTATCCTTCTCCAGCCATGCCCACCAAGCCATGCCCATCAAGCCACACCAAGCCTACCAAGCCTACCACAGAACCAGTAGTAAAAAAAATTGAATTCCACCACTGGAGGAAACACCTACAGAAGAAGATGTAATTAATTAATTGGACTGTGCAGAAATGGACAGATTAAGAGTGAAGATAAAAGAAAAAATAAGACACAAAATACTTTTGGATTTGGGACTTATTTTACCAATGGTTGGACAATAGAGGTAGAAATTAGGAGCTTAAGATGTAAATGAAGTGACCCAGACAGTACACTGTTCTTCAAGCACATATTGTATACAAAGCAAAAAGCAAAAAGAGGGAGTGGATGAAACTTAAGAGATGAAACCAATAACCAGAAAAAAAATGTGACTTTTGTGTGCCCTTTGCTGGCCCTGCCCTCTGAAATAGTAATAGTATTCAAAATCACATTTCATTGACTTGTCTAAATATGCATTGTAGTTTAACAGATTAAGAGGGAATAGTAAATAATAATTAATAATAATTAATTAATAATTAATAATAATAGTAAATAACCCAGGATCCAATCTGGATTGGTCTCTGGGACCAGAAGTTTAGTCTTCTGAGCTTTTGGACTCATGCTGGAGAACTCAGAGAAGTTCAGGGAACTTCTCTCTAAAGATAAAGGTAAAGGTTCCCCTCGCACATACGTGTTAGTTGTTCCTGACTCTAGGCGGTGGTGCTCATCTCTGTTTCTAAGCCGAAGAGCCAGCACTGTCTGATGACAATTCCATGGTCATGTGACCAGCATGACTAAATGCCAAAGGCGCACAGAATGCAGTTACCTTCCCACCAAAGGTGGTCCCTATTTTCTACTTGCATTTTTACATGCTTTCGAACTGCTAGGTTGGCAGAAGCTGGGGCAAGTAATGGGAGCTCACTCTGTTACGCAGCGCTAGGAACTCAAACTACCAAACTGCCAATCTTTCTGATCGACAGGCTCAGCATCTTAGCCACTGAATCACCGCATCCCCCCATCTCTACTGGTAAACTAAACTTCTGGCCCTGGTGACCGACCCAGATTGGATCCTGCAACATTATCCTGGGACACGTATATTTGTCTTCATTCTTAAAAATAAAAAATATATGCATTGTTTGTGATAATGATCAATTAAATGTCATCAATTAAGTATTATGCCCCTTGCATATCATCAAAGTACTGAATTTTAGTATTCCTGTATGTCCGCAGATGATCAGTTAGAATGCCAGTGTAGCGTCCAAATTGTAGGTGTTTCTTCTTTTTATTAAAAGCCAGGGAAATATTTATTGAAAGGCACTGTCAGGTCTGGAAACCATCTTTTACATTGGGCCTTCAAGCCTGCTACGTTTAGTGCTGTGGGAAACTGGGAGAGGGGATTGTATAGAGCAGGGGTGAGATGTAGTCATAATAACATTCCTTTCTCAGAGAGTCAAGGACATCTTGCCCTGCACTTGGAGGGGTATGACACGGAGGCACCTCCAGTTGGAACGATATTTCATTGGACCACGTGATGGATGTGTGGGTGCTGGGCAGGGATTTGGACTTTCCTTTGGGTGGGGAAAACCTGGAAGCTTTCAGATTTGGGTTTTCCCGGATGTGCCAATATGACATCTCTAATAAAATGAAACTTTGAGGAACTTCAAGCCTCGGAGTCCTCTTTCATTGCTGATATTATTTGGAACCCTGACAGGCACAAAAATAATTTCTTGTTCCTTTTTATTCTTTCTGATTTTTTTTTAAAATGTGGGCCAAAATGTATATGTTGGTCCTACCTTCTGGTTTGTAAGAAAGCCCTGTGATGCTAGAAAGAATGGGCCATCATCCCATCGATTGCTCTTGCCTTTATTCCTTTTCCCTGTGCTATGAACTTGTTTGATATAGTTAGCGGCAAACCTTAATTCTGCAGTCAATTTTGCTAATGGAATGTTAGACATCTGTATTCATCTTGCCAAACCAGCTGGAAGTTAAGTTCAGATCTCTGCACTGTAAATGCTTTTTAAGTTGTAATGAAATACTTGCTACACTATATTCATTGTTTACTGAACAATGTGGTGGTTGCTATGGGATTTTCTCCTTATCCCCGTTGCATCTGACTTTTTTTTTTTTTTAGTTAAGCTCAGGAAGATCATTTCAACATGTATTGCAGTGAAAAATGGGGAAGCGATTGGAACATTGCAGTGTTAATGCTTCCTAAATAATCTACCATTTGGGATTTTTCCTTCCGGGCTGTCAAAAATTGAGACAGCTGTAGCTGTTTTGATGGGAACATTGGGTTCACCGTTGTTACCTATGGACAAAAAAAGATGTGATTTTTAATCAGATTGATTATACGCAAATATAAAATGAAATTTGCTATCATTAGTGGTTGAATTTTTCAATTCAAACAGAATCGAAGCTGGTTCATAGAATGGGTTAGGTAAGGTAAAAGGTAAAGGTTCCCCTGGCATATATGTGCTAGTCGTTCCCAACTCTAGGGGGCGGTGCTCATCTCCGTTTCAAAGCCGAAGAGCCAGTGCTGTCCAAAGACATCTCTGTAGTCATGTGGCCGGCATGACTAAACACCAAAGGCACACGGAATGCTGTTACCTTCCCACCAAAGGTGGTCCCTATTTTTCTACTTGCATTTTTTACATGCTTTCGAACTGCTAGGTTGGCAGAAGCTGGGACAAGTAACGGGAGCTCACCCCATCATGCAGCACTAGGGTTTCGAACTGCTGAACTGCTGACCTTTCGATCGACAAGCTCAGCATCTTAGTCACTGAGCCACCGCGTCCCTATAGAATGGGTTATCTTGTAATTATCAGCAGGAAGGAAAAGACAAGGAACCATTGGCTTAGGATGTTGAAATGGTATTGGAATTCATTTGCCTATGGACACCTCTATAGTTGTTCTCCTTAGTGGCAGACTATGCAAGTGGTGGTCATAGAAGCCCATTGCCATATTAGCCATTGAGTTTTAGGAATATGTTGCTGTTGTTTATCAGCTCTGTTGCATCCCTTTTGCTAAAGCTTAATATGCTTTTCTGCAGCCTGAGGTGTTAGAAAATATTTCCCCCCAATGAATTTAATAATCTTCTTTAGGCCCTTGAGTCCTAAGTATCAATATGCGTTAAAAAAAATATTGCAAATTACCATTGCTTTGGAAACAATAAATGTGTTTCTTCAATTTTAGGGATTGTAAAACCTCAGTATGAACAGTTAAAAAAGATATTGCTTTCCATAAATATTTCATTTCTTCATCTGCATTGTGTTTTTTTATTAGAAACCAAGTTGCAATGATGTAATTAAAAATGTTCCTTTTGCTTATTTACGGTATGCATACTGTGACCTTAATCTCTCCCCCCTCCTGATTAGTTTAATCAAATGAGAAATGGGGAAAGATGGCAATAATTTGCAATGGAGAAGAAATGTATTATTGCATGTAACATAGCATACATTAAAAACCAGCTTCTCCTCCGAGTTAATGAAATGAACTGACTGAACAATGTTCCCTTAAACAATCTGAAAACTTGTTTATCTCTCACTGGTAAACAAATAACAAATCAAATGTTACTTCTTAAAGTAATTTTTAGATCTTTACTAGACACTCTGACCAGTTGGGTCATCCTTTGAGAGAAAGATAGAGCAGTCTCATGTGACCAGACCGAACATTAAATTTTCCTAAATGGTTTTGTTATCACATGGATGGGCAAAAATGTAGTGAGAGCAGGAGTGACTTTTGACTTCCTGCTGGCTTCCCCATTGACTTTGCTTGTTGGAAATTGGTAGGGAGTATTGGAAATTATGATCATGTGACTGCAGGGATGCTACTATTATCACAACTTTGTCTATAAAACTGGTCTGAAATTGGTCTAGACCTGTGATGGCGAACCTATGGCATGCATGCCACAGGTGACACGCATAACCATATCAGTGGGCATGCGAGCTTAGCTCCTGCTCACATGCGCACGCCGGCCAGCTGATTTTCTGATCTTCTGGGCCCACCAGAAATAGGGAAACAGGCTGTTTCCTGCCTCCGGAGGCCCTGTGGGGGGGAGGCCCATTTTTCTCTCTCACCTGGCTCCAGGGCCTCTCTAGGAGTCTGGGGGGGAAACGGCCTTCCCCACCCTCCAGAGGTCCTCCTAGTGGGACTGTTTTCGCCCTCTCCAGACTCCTAGAGAGGCCCTGGAGGCTGAGGACAGCAAAAAATGGGCCTTCTGGTCCCACCGGAAGTGGTCAAATGGGCCATTTTCAGCCTCCGGAGGACCTCCGGGGGGGCGCATAAAATTATGGGTGTTATGCGACCCCCCTGTCTCCCCCTACTGGCACGTGATGGCAAAAAGGTTAGCTGTCACTGGTCTAGAAATTGTGGAAATTTTAATTCCCCTGAAGTACTGGATCGTGGGCATTTTTTTGTTTTTGTTTTACACATTCTTTAAGTCAGCAGATTTTAGGCTCCTTGTTTCAAAAAAAAAAAATACACCATTTAGTAATCACGGTTTCTTTTCTATTGTAACCTCAGAAAAAGTTTCATTAAAGCCAAATTTCAGAAAAAAGAATGTTTTGGTCTTTTTGCTTCACCTTAAGGATGTTCATCAGAAAGTCAATAATTAGAAAAATAATTACTCAAGTTTAGTTACTCAATCTGCTTGCACATCCGGACAACATAGGGGTACAATGTTGTGGTGCCATTCTGTACTGCTTCGTCCCCTTTTTTTCCCTGCCATGTGTAGAAAGACATTGATTCTGGACTCACTGTCTCTAAAGGTAAAGGTAAAGGTAAAGGTTCCCTTCACACCTAGGTGCTAGTCATTCCTGACTCTAGGGGGCAGTGCTTATCTCTGTTTCAAAGCCAAAGAGCCAGTGCTGTCTGAAGACGTCTCCGTGGTCAAGTGGCCAGCATGACTAAATGCTAAAGGTGCACGAAACGCTGTTACCTTCCCACCAAAGGTGGTCCCTATTTTTCTACTTGCATTTTTTATGTGCTTTTGAACTGCTACAATCTAGCAGAAGCTGGGACAAGTAACGAGAGCTCACCCCGTTACGCGGCACTAGGGATTCGAACCGCTGAACTGCCGACCTTTCGATCGACAAGCTCAAGATCATAGCCACTGAGCCACTGCCTCACTGTCTCTGTACACATGTAAAACATTTTATGGAAGGAGCTTTTTAGGATCCCAACTGACTGAAGGGAAGTCAACCTAGTGCCATAGGAATACACTGCAGCGTTGACTTTGTTCTGGAGAGCAAGTAACTTCAGGAAAAACTTCAGGAAATCAATGGAAGGTTATCATAGCATGCTTTAGAGAAGGGAGGAATACCAACAGAGAATTAGAAGTGCGTTGCTTATAAAGTGTCTATAAGCAACGGATTGCTAAAACCCTAAACTATATCATACTCTCCCACAAATCCTGGGAATAATGTATTACCACTGCCCTCTTCTACTTTATTTAAGAGGGGTGGGGGGAAACTATTCTGGCATCAAATTAGTAACAGTGCCAGCTTTCTTCCCTACTTTTTTCTATCTCCTTCACAGGTGTAAGGAAGCAGGGCTGAAGCTAGACTGCCTTCCAAAATTAAAATAGGTTATTCATTAAGAATTCAAGTCTTTATTCTGAACAGAATAAAGCAAAAAGCTGAAAGGAAGTAAAGAGAGAAAGAGAAGAAGAAAAAAAATAAAACAATTGCAAAACTATTCCAAATAAATTTTTTGTCAGCTGTTCTCTCCCTGATATACACTTATGAGCAGGCAGAACAAAATCCCAAAAGTTTAGATCACTGTATGAAATAAAAATCAATTGTATAGTTATACTGCATCTAGCTCTGTTGGATAAGTTACATCTAATATTTTTATGATCTAGAACTCAGATTCCTCTAGTTTGGATTTCTTCTTTCTTTGGCCTCAGGCATTTTCGGCTAAACACCACTGGGGATGACGGAGAAAGCAAAATAGTCTTCTTTTTAAAAAACTCTTTTTCACTCCTGATTGGTGGCATCTTTTAAAAAACAAAAACAAAAAAGCACCTGGTGTTGGTTGCCATTATTCAGTATCTGGATTGACAGATTAGGAATGACTGACAGTTCAAATTTAGAGCCTCATTTAATTCCTTCATGCCTGAACCTCTTGGGAAGAGATTTTTCTCCATTCACTTCAAGAAGGGCAGGTGAAGTAACAGAATTAAAAATCAGAGAAAGAGAGAGGGGGAGAGGGAGGGAATCCAGTTGCTCTTTGAAAAAAGGATCTTTGGGATAACCATGCCCTGCATGAGAGAGAGGGAGAGGGGGGGAAGCGAGGGAGGGAGGGAGGGTGGGAGAGAGAGAGAGAGAGAGAGAGAGAGAGAGAGAGAGAGAGAGAGGAAGGGAGATGGAGAGAAAGGAGGAGGACGATGGGGGTTGGGGTGGTATTGGGGTGAGGGAAGGAGAGGAGGGAGGGAGAGAGAGAGAAGGGAGAAGGATGAGTATGGGGTGGGGGAAGGAGAGGGAGGGAGGGAAAGGGAGAGAGAAGGAAGAGGGAAAGAGAGAGAGAAAGGGGGAGAGAGAGGGAGAGAGAGGCAGGAGGAGGAGCATAGGGGTTGGGGTGGGGTTGGAGGTAAGGATGAGGATGAGGGAAGGAGAGGAGAGGATGGAGGGAGGGAGAGAGAGAAGGAAGGAGGATGAGTATAGGGTGGGGTTAGGAGACGGAGGGAGAGAGAGGGAGGGAGAGAGTGTGTGTCTTTATCTTTGGTCTGAAAACCATGTGAAACAGGAAAAAAACTAGGTCTTTAGAATCCAAAATAATCACAGAATTACTTTGACCTACTTTAGTTTCTCTCTTGCGTGTAGGAAATTGGGTTGGGGGAGAAGGCACTTTAAATCTTGATTTCTAGACTCAATCAAGCTGTAAGTGTCCCAGCATGACCACTTTTGAACCAATATGAATTCAGAGAGGCAAGAACAGTCACCTTGACTGTCCTTCAAATCTTGAAGACAAAAGATGATTATTCACACATGCACACACACTCATACAGACCCACGCATACTCACCCACTCACACAGAGAGACACGGGTGGAAGGAGAGTTCGATTCAGAATGAGTGATTTCTAAAAGAAGAAAAAAAAACAACCCATGACTATATTTTCATTCTTGATAAAGAGGACAAGTTTTGGGTTGAAGCATGACTACTTAAATATTCCTCAAAAGGACTTTGAAGAATCAGGAAAACTCAAGGGGTGATAAAGGTGTTTTCTTTCTTTTATTTAGAAAAGGAACCACATTATTGAGTTAAGAAGGTTTCATATTAGTACATTAATAAGAGGCTAATGCTCTCCAGTTTTCATATCAGAAGTATCATCACTAGGATCAAAAATTGCTTTTCAAATATTTTTATCAGTTCAGAACTGAGGGAAATTTCACATTAAATATCTTGGTATCTTTGTGCATATTGTGCCTTTTTTTTAATCATTTAAATTTCTCCTGAAGGAATAATTCTTATACTGATTAACAAAGATTCTATTATCTCCAGTCCAGCTGAATTTTGACACTAAACTGTCTCAGCAGGCTGAGGCACAAAGTTTTAATAATTCATTTGCCCTATTTGTATTTATTACTGATAGAATAATATACACATTTGATCTGAATTCATCCTGTGGTGATAAACCTATGCATGGATACTTCCCCATGAATATGTATATATAAAAAAAACCTAGCTACGCATAGGTTTTGCTGCAAATGTAAGGGTCACATAGAACATTGAATGAAAGACCTTGAGGGGACCTCAAGGTCTTCTGGTCCAGTGATGGCTAACCTTTTCTGGACCAAGTGCCCAAAGCGTGTGTGCACACATGTGAATGCATGCACATGCGCCGGAACCCCCAAAATAAAATGTGCGCCCCCCATGCATGCACCCTGCCCCCATGCATGTGGTCGCCGCACATGCCCATCCCTGCATGCATGCACCCCCGCATGCACCCCTCCCCCCTACATTGTTGTGGCCCGTCAGCGGCCTGTGCAGATTGTACCTGATTCTGACAGCGAGGAGGTTGGTGTGGTGTTGCGCCAGCAGCCTGTGCAGCTAGCACTCGAGTTGAACAATGAGGAGGCTGGAGAAGATGTGGTGCCAGAGGCGGGGATTCAGCCAGGGTCTTCAGAACCTCCAGAAGCTCCTTTAAGTGAAGAGGGCGAAGAGGAGGAGCGTCTTCTCAATGCACAGATGCACAGAGCTGCCAAAAGGCAGGAGTGGCTCCTCAGGAGGCGGTCTCCTCAAAAGTAAGGCTTGGGGCTAATTGGCCACTCTCTTAGCCTATTTAAGGAGGAACGCCGCTTGCAGCAAACTGTAGGGAACAACTTTAGTTCACTCTCCTTCGTGTCTGGATTCTCTGCAAAATTGCTTCTGGGCTTTCTGCCAACTCTAGTAAGACTGATTACCTTATCTTAGAATTCTGGTTGCCCTAGCTCAGCTCCAGCATGCACATCTGATTTTCGGGCCTTCCGGGCCCACTGGAAGTCAGCAAACGGGTCTTTTCTGGCCTCCAGAGGGATGGGGAAGCCTGTTTTCCCCTCCCCAGGTCCAAGAAAGCTTCTGGAGCCTGGGGAGGGTGAAAAACGGGCCTACTGGGTCCACTGTGCCATCGTGTGCCAAAAGCGGGGGGAGCATGCGCAGGGCACATTGAATTATGGGTATGGGCACACACGCACATGACACCCCCGTGGTCCCCCCGCTTTTGGCACGTGATGGCAAAAAGGTTAGCCATCACTGCCCTATACCATTTCCGCCAAATGGTTGTTCAATCTCTTTCTGAAAGCCTCCAGGGATGGATCATCCAAACTTCTGAAGGTAAGTTATTCTATTGTTGACAGCTCTCACCATTAGGAAATTTCTTTTTAGTTCTGAGTTGCTTCTCTCCTTGATTAGTTTCCAAGCACTGTTTCACTCTATTCTGTACTATGTCTTCAATACAAAGTAAAGATGAAATATCAAGGCTGACACTCTGGGTTATATAACCCTTAATACAGATTTTTTTTTTCCCTCTGAAATGTTTAAGGAGATAATTCTTTTTACTTTCAGCTAGCATGCCTATGTTTGGGTTGTAGAAATTGTAGTCAATACATCTGAAGGACACTGAATTACAGAAGATTGACATTATATTTATGAATGACCTACCTAAAAACAAAGAATAGGTAATTTCCAATCTCTCATATAGTATTTGCAGAAGATGTTCCCAATGGGCTAATTTCATATCGATTTCCAATCAACCTTTGCAAATACATTTTGGAACCACTGCAATTGCCCTTCAGACTATGAATGTCATATCTGGAACAGTTGGCTGATCATTCCCATGAAATCTCTTATCAAATAACAAATAAAAATAGGTTTTTCCATTACACTGAACAGATATTGCCTGAAGGTAAGATATAAAAATATTTTCAAATTATTTAGAAAGCTAATAAAAAAAACCCTAAATGATTCTATAACACGTTTTAGTTGTATTGTATTTTGCTTGTGATAAATGTTATATTTCTCTCATTTTGTACTTGATAGTATAATTAGTTCTTAGATCTAAAATTTGTGAAATAATTTTAAAGGTAAAGGTTCCCCTCGCACATATGTGCTAGTCATTCCCGACTCTAGGGGGCGGTGCTCAACTCCGTTTCAAAGCCGAAGAGCCAGTGCTGTCTGAAGACGTCTCTGTGGTCATGTGGCTGGCATGACTAAATGCCAAAGGCGCACAGAACGCTGTTACCTTCCCACCAAAGCTGGTCCCTATTTTTCAACTTGCATTTTTTACGTGCTTTCAAACTGCTAGATTAGGAATTTTAGGGAATTATAAATTCCTGCTTTTCATTTGAACAGGATTATATTTCATAGTATCAAATATTATGCTATATTATCTTGTCAATTGTACAGTGAGGTGCTTTGCCCAAGAGTGAAACAGAATTTTTTGAAGTTGTGAAGCAGCTGAACTTGTTTATAGATTAGGATGGCCATGCCTAACAGGATCCTATCTGATGTCCAATGACATCATTGGGCTTTGACATGATTGGACATGATGGGCTTTGAAGCAATTTTATGGAGTTTTTGAGTGATTGTGGTTGCTTTTCAGCTTCTTTTATTTCAACCTATTTGGCAAAGCACCAGAAGACAAGACAAGAAACAATGGATGGAAAATAATCAAGGAGAGAAGCAATCTAGAACTAAGGAGAAATTTTCTTACAATGAGAGCAACTAATCAGTGGAATGACCTGGGACCTTGGAGACCTTCTAGTCTGCTTAAGCAGAAGACCCTATACCATTCCAGACAAGTGGCTGTCTCTGTGGTGATATGGCCGGCATGACTAAACGCCAAAGGCATACAGAACACTGTTACCTTTGGTGGGAACGCTGTTATCTTCTCACCAAAGGTGGTCCCTATTTTTCTACTTGCATTTTTTATGTGTTTTCGAACTACTAGGTTGGCAGAAGCTGGGACAAGTAACAGGAGCTCACCCCATTATGCGGCACTAGGGATTCGAACTGCTGAACTGCTGACCTTTCAATCAACAAGCTCACCGTCTTAGCCACTGAACCATTGCATCCCACCAGTAGGTACAACTTGCTATTTATGAAAAAAGACATAGAGCAGGACCATATAGGCATACATAATTTTAGGAAAAGAAGGAGGGCTTTGAACGGGAGCAGTTTTACAGTACATATTCTATGCAATAATAACTATAGCTTATGGAGCAGTTACTCTGCTAAATAGACAATATCAGAGCAGATTAAACATTCTATTGCAAAAATTGTAAAAGGATTTACTTTTTGTTCCCTGGCTTGTTAGCATTTCCTGAAGCATAACTTCTAGCATTTCCAGTCAAAAGGCACTGTGTAATCATTCTGTCTTTCTTCCTTAACACATATTTATTCAGAACAAAAGAGGAGAAAAGATCACGAGAAAAAGTGGTAGGAAATGAAAGTTATGTTGAACGAACTCCTCATGAAATTATATGAATAAGGCAAACAGATGTAGGAGATGAGCAGGCTGAGCCCAAGGGAAGGGTCAAATATGTCATCAGTCATGAGTCCCTTCACACCCAGGAAAGATTTACTGTAAGTCCAGTTCACCTTGAATTCCTTTGACTCTTATCTACCGCCAGTTTGCTTTGGCCATTAGTAGTTCAGATTCTTGTAGAGAGTTTAAGCTTGCAATAAATCTTTATACCCATTTGAACTGCCTGGATCTCCTGATTTCCCTGGAGCTTCACACAATTTTCCCTTAAAAACAGGCTTTGGAATGACTTTCCACTTTCCTTTTCATGATTGCATAATTCACCTTGTACCTGCTTACAGGCAAAAACTTAAAACCACAAAACCAACAATTAAATCAGTGAAGACTTGGACAGAGGAGGCAAAGTTAAAGCTACAGGCCTGCACTGATTGGAATGTTTTTGAAAGTACCTCTGCAGACTTGGATGAACTCACAGAGACTGTAACATCATATGTCAGCTTCTGTGAAGACCTATGTATATCCACCAGGAACTTGCGAATATACAGTAACAATAAACCTTGGTTCACAGCTAAACTTAAGCAGCTACGTTGTTCCAAAGAGGAAGCCTACAGAAAAGGTGATAAAATGCTGTACAATCAGGCCAGAAATGTATTAACAAGGGAGATCAGAGCAGCAAAAAGAAGCTACTCTGAAAAGCTAAAGAATCAGTTCTCAACAAATGAACCAGCAAACATGTGAAAAACTCTTAAAAATATCACCAGCTACGGCAAACCTCCTTCCCAGGCTGAAGGAAATCAGCAACTGGCAGATGACCTGAATGTGTTTTACTGCAGGTTTGAAAGGAAACTACAGCCACCTATCTCCACAACCCCCATCTCATACACACCAACAACAGCCAAGCCTCCTACAACTGACCCCATCCCACTGGGTTCACAACCCCAAGTGATCACAGAAAAGGAAGTGCGAGACCTATTTCACAGACAAAAGCCTGGAAAAGCTCCAGGCCCAGACAAGATAACTCCTTCTTGCTTAAAAGTCTGTGCTGACCAATTGGCCCCCATCGTTACCCGAATCTTCAATAAATCACTAGAGATGTGCTATGTTCCTGCTTGCTTCAAATGCTCTACTATCATCCCTGTGCCGAAGAAGCCCACCATCAAGGAACTGAATGACTACAGACCAGTTGCTCTAACATCTGTAGTCATGAAAACCTTTGAAAGGCTAGTGCTGTCTCACTTGAAAACCATCACCGATCCGCTATTAGACCCCTTGCAATTTGCATAACGAGCAAATAGATCAACAGATGATACTGTTAATATGGCTTTGCACTACATCCTTCAACATTTTGAATCTCCAAAGACCTACGCAAGGGTCCTCTTTGTAGACTTTAGTTCAGCATTCAATACCATCATTCCAGACACACTTCTAACTAAGCTAAACCAGCTACAGGTACCTGAACACACTTGCAAATGGATGATAAGCTTCCTAACAAACAGGAAGCAACAAGTGAAGCTAAGCAGGATCGCATCAGATACCTGTACAATTAGCACAGCCCCCGCCCCCAGGCTGTGTGCTCTCCCCACTTCTCTTCTCTCTATATACCAATGACTGCATCTCTAATGATCCATCTGTTAAAACTACTGAAGTTCACAGATGACACAACAGTGATCGGTCTCATTCGAGAAAATGATGAATCCGCATACAGACGGGAGGTTGAACAACTAGCCTCGTGGTGTGACCGGAACAATCTGGAACTGAACACACTCCAAACTGTAGAAATGGTGGTAGACTTTAGGAGAAACCTTTCCATACTTCCACCTCTCACAATACTAGACAACACAGTATCAACAGTAGAGACCTTCAAATTTCTAGGTTCTACCATATCGCAAGATCTAAAATGGACAGCTAACATCAAAAACGTCATCAGAAAAGCACAACAAAGAATGTTCTTTCTGCGCCAACTCAGAAAGCTCAAACTGCCCAAGGAGCTGCTGATACAGTTCTACAGAGGAATTATTGAGTCTGTCATCTGCACCTCTATAACTGCCTGGTTTGGCTCTGCAACTCAACAAGACAGGCACAGACTTCAGAGGATAATTAGAACTGCAGAAAAAACAATTGCTTACCAACCTGCCTTCCATTGAGGACCTGTATACTGCACGAGTCAAAAAGAGGGCTGTGAAAATATTTACAGACCCCTCGCATCCTGGGCATAAACTGTTTCAACTCCTACCCTCAAAATGACGCTATAGAGCACTGCACACCAGAGCAACTAGACACAAAAACAGTTTTTTCCCGAAGGCTATCTCTCTGCTAAACAAATAATTCCCTCAACACTGTCAAACTGTTTACTAAGTCTGCACTACTATTAATCTTCTCATCGTTTCCACCACCCATCTCCTTCCACTTATGATTGTATGACTGTAATTTTGTTGTTTGTATCCTTACGATTTATATTGATATTGTTTCCTGATTGCTTATTTGTACCCTATGACTATCATTAAGTGTTGTACCTTATGATTCTTGATGTACGTATCTTTTCTTTTATGTACACTGAGAGCATATGCACCAAGACAAATTCCTTGTGTGTCCAATCACACTTGGCCAATAAAAACGTCTATTCTATTCTACCGCCAGTTTGCTTTGGCCATTAGTAGTTCAGATTCTTGTAGAGAGCTTAAGCTTGCCATAAATCTTTATACCCATTTGAACTGCCTGGATCTCCTGATTTCCCTGGAGCTTCACACAATTTCCCCTTAAAAACAGGCTTTGGAATGACTTTCCACTTTCCTTTTCTTTATTTAAATAAAATGTAGGGTTGCATTCTAAATCACTCTTTTATTGCTTTGAAGTACATTGCAACTGAGTGCCAGTGTTTCTTAATTGCTGGAAAACTCTGCCCAGTTTTTGGAATGTTGCAGCCACCAAATTAGGAAGTGGTACAAACAGTTTGAATTTGGACAGATGTGCAGTTGGCTATCGCAGACTGGGAAGAAATACAGAAATATCCTTTGATTTTATTTATTTGGAATATGAAATACAACTGTCTGGCTTGCTTGTTGCTTGCTGTGAGGTGGTTATTATTTTGCTTTGCAAAAACCACTAGAGCAACTATATAATGGCTCTACTTTGCTATTTTACTCTATTACTCTATTATGTGTGCCCTATAAAACAGGGCACAATGGTTCAGCGGTTAAAACACTGAGCTTGTCGGCTGGAATGCTGAAATCCTGAGTTTGAGCTCTATGCAACAGGGTGAGCACCTGTTACTTGAATTAGAATAACAGAGTTGGAGGAAACCTTGTAGGTCATCTAAACTCCCTGCTCAAGCAGGAGATCCTGTACATTTCTGACAGGTGGCTGTCCAGACTCTTCTTGAAAGCTTCCATTGATGAAGCACCCACAATTTCTGAAGGAAAGCTGTTCCATTGGTTGACTGCTCTCACTGTCAGGAAATTTCTCCTTCTTTCTAGGTTGAATCTCTCCTTGATCAGTTTCCATCCATTATTCCTTGTCTGGCCTTCAGGTGTTTTGGAAAATAGGTTGACCCCCTCCTCTCTGCAAAACCTCTCAACTATTGGAACATTGCTATCATGTCACCCCTGGTCCTTCTCTTCACTAGACTAGCCATGCCCAGTTCTTCCAACCATTCTTCATAAGTTTTAGCCTCCAGTCCTCTGATCATCTTTGTTGCTCTTCTCTGCACTCTTTCTAGAGTCTCAACTTCTTTTTTTTTAGTGTGGTGACCAAAACTGGATGGAGTATTCTATGTGTGATCTTACTAAGGCTTTATAGAGTGGCATTAGTTACTACTTATGAGCCGTGGTGACACAGTGGTTAGAGTGCAGTACTGCAGGCTAATTCTGCTGACTGCCAGCTGCCTGCAAGTTGGCAGTTCAAATCTCACCAGGCTCAAGGTTGACTTAGCCTTCCATCCTTCTGAGGTGGGTAAAATGAGGACCCAAATTGTTGGGGGCAATATACTGAATCTGTAAGCTGCTTAAAGGGGTCTGTAAAGCACTGTAAAGCGGTATATAAGACTAAGGGCTATTGCTACTTGCTGCAGGTCCTGCTCACCAAACAGTTCAAAAGCATGCAAATGCAAGTAGATTAATAGGTACCACTTTGGTGGGAAGGTAACAACATTCTGTGAGTCTTTGGCATATAACCATGCTGGCCACATGACCACATAAAATATCTTTGGATAACCCTGGCTCCCTTGGCCAAAAAATGGAGATAAGCACCATGCCCTAGAGTCAGATATGACCAGTGGTGAAATCTAAAATTTGTTATCAGTTCTGTGGCTGATAACACACACCCATGGCTTGGGGTGTGTGTGTGTGTGTGTGTGTGTGTGTGTGTGTGTGTGTGTGTGTAATGTGACTGGGTGGGCGTGGCCAATTTTTTTCTTTTAAAACCATTTTTTCTACAACCTCTTCGGCAAAGAGGTTGTAAAAAAAATGCTTTCAAAAGGCTCTGACGATCCCAGCTGAGTTGCCTGATTTTTTAAAAAGCCTCTGCCGATCAGGCAACTCAGCTGGGATCGTCAGAGGCATTTTTTTTTTAAATTTGGTTTATATGCCGCCCTTCTCCAAAGAGTCAGGGCGGCTTACAATGTGCTCAGCAATAGCCTTCATCCTTTTGTATATTTATACAAAGTCAGCTTATTGCCCCCACAACTCGGTCCTCAATTTACCTACCTTAGAAAGGATGGAAGGCTGAGTCAACCTTGAGCCTTGGCGAGATTCGAACCCTGCAGTAATTGCAGGCAGCTGGTCTTAATAACCAGCTTAATAACAGGGTGCCTTAAACCCCTGTACTACCAAGAAAAACCATTTTTTTCTTTTAAAAGCCTTTGACGATCCCAGCTGAGCCACACGATCATCACGATCAACCGCCGAAGTGGTTGTAGAAAAAATGCTTTTAAAAGTAAAAAAAAAAAAGCCTCTGATGATTGTGCGGCTCAGCTGGGCAATGGAGGAGGGCAGGGATTTTTGCTACCGGTTCTCCAAACCACCCACCTCTATCGCTACCGGATCGGGCGATCCTGTCTGAACCAGGAGCATTTCACCCCTAGATATGACCGATAGGAAAACCTTTATCTTTGCCTTAACCTACATTCATGAAACCACCTAGTAATTAAGAAGAAGAACCCTTTCTTGTAACAATCTTTCTTGCACATAACCGAAAGTCTTCCAAATCAAATGTCTTTTATAACTTGCATGAATGACCTCAAATGATCCCATTGTACAAAGGTATCCATTCTTTCCCCTAGCAGATCAATAAATAAAGCTTTGTTTAAAATGAGCGGAACAACTGTCCAGTGTCAGCTACCTGACATTGATGTGAAACGAAGTTGGCAGATGAGGAAGCAGACATGTTAGCTTGACAAGCCAAACAGCACCCTCTTTAGTCTTGTCAAAATTTCAAGACTGAAATGTTGGCCAGCAAAGTCTTTGCAATAATATATAGAAGGCAAAACATTACCTCCACAGATCATTATAGGGAATGTTTATATTTACAGTGAGTCACTATATTGTGTAGTGGGCTTCAGTAGGCAAGAAGCAGACCAGCATAGCTACAACAGTATTTATTGACTCAAAACTGGAACTGAGGAACAGCAGGCAAATGCCTGTAATTTATACTCTAGGCCCAGAGGGCCTTAACCAATCATAATCCTTGGAAAAGCCTGCCCAAATATGAATGTTCTAAGTTTCCCGCTAAAACAGTTGGAGTTAACAGTTAGGGTCATCTAAAGCAGTGGTGGATTGCCCCCAGTTCTGACCGGTAGTAAAATCGACAGGAGGCTCCGCCCACTGACCTGGACGTCATCATAAGTGATCTGCGCACGCACAGAAGAGTGTGGCGGGCGCGAGTGAAGCAAGCGTGCATGCACAGGCATGATGCAAACTGATAGTAAAGGTAAGTAGAACCCAGCCCTGATCTAAAGGTTAATTTCAGTTTAGCAGGGCTTAACACAACTATATATATTCAGTACACAATACAGTACCTTATGAATACAAAGTGACTAAGAAATGGAATATCAAATTTCAGCTAAAAGGAAAAAAACAACAACTTTATAGCAAGATGATCAAGAAAAAGAGCAGGTTAGGAGACAGGATAAAGAATTATTTATTTATTATTTATTTATTAAATTTGCTCTTAGTTTAGCAGACTTTGTTTATTTTAGTTTAAAATAAAACAGAAATATTACTTATATAGAAGAGGTGCTGCATAGATTACAGTAATATAAATAATATGCATCCTGCTAAAGGAATGGAAAGCTAAAGAATTATTTTCTTTATTCTGTCTAGCATAATAGTTCAGAATTTGCCTGGAAAATGTAAGGGGCTGGCTTGTGTCACTTCGGCCCGGGCTACCCAATGCAAAGAGGAAACATGCTAGCAGTTTGGGGAATGGCTTCAAGATGGCCATGCCTACCCAGTTGGCCACGCCCACCCAGTTGGCCATGCCCACCTGAGGTCAACCACAGCCCTGATGTGGCCCTCAATGAAATTGAGTTTGACATTCCTGTGATAGACAATGAAATCCCAAAATGGAATGAATATAATAAAAGGGAATTTAGGATGAGAATTATTAAACAATTAAAGGTGGTAGCAGTAGTAATAGTGACATGACAATGTTTAAAACATAGCAGTGTAAACAAAGTACAATATTATCTCATTCTCTTGCCTGACCAATAAGCAGGACCAGCGGTGAAATCCAATTTTTTTTACTACCGGTTCTGTGGGTGTGGCTTGGTGGGTGTGGCTTGGTGGGCGTAGGCAGGGAAAGGATACTGCAAAATCTCCATTCTCACCTCACTCCAGGGGAAGGATACTGCAAAATCCCCATTCCCTCCCCAATCCTGGGGGAAGGATATTGCAAAATCTCCATTCCCCCCCCCACTCCGGGGCCAGCCAGAGGTGGTATTTGCCAGTTTTCTGAACTATTCAAAATTTCCGCTACCGGTTCTCCAGAATCTGTCAGAACCTGCTGGATTTCACCCCTGAGAAGGACCCATGATGGAATTGAATACCTGTGATTCTTCTCTGCAGTTGTAGGTTCCTCGATTTGAAAGAGACAATTTAAGATTACCACAATCCAGAAAACGAATTCAAGTTGCTCAGTAAAGGAATTAAAATTAATATATGCCTGACAAAGGGCTGCCCAAGTTGAACGCATCTAATGAAGAGAAGCATCATCACCTCCTTGAGTATCTGATTTAATTGTCAAGCTGTTGTCTGGTTTAAGAAGCTTTTCCTAGCATCTAACTTGAAATTGGCTCTCTATAAGCTAAACCCACCAGGACTAGTTCTTTTAATCTTTCCTCATAGTTCTTAATTTCTACTTTCAAAATAACAAAGTTGGAAGGGATCTTGGAGATTTTCTAGTCCAACCTTATACCAGTTCAGACAAATGGTTGTCAAATTCTTCTTTAAAACCTCCACTGTTAAAGCACCCTCAACTTCTGGAGGCAAATTATTCCATTGATGAATTGTTCTAACTCCTCAGGAAATTTCTCCTTAGTTCTAGGTTGCTTCTCTCCTTGATTAGTTTTCATCCGTTGCTTCTTGCTCTGCCTTCAGGTGCTTTGGAGAATAGGTTTACACCCCTCTTCATTGTGGCAGCCCCTTAGAAATTCATTCATTCACTCATTCACTCATTCATTCATTCATTCATTCATTCATTCATTCATTCATTCATTCATTCAGTAAGTTAGTAAGTTAGTTAGTTAGTTAGTTAGTTAGTTAGTTAGTTAGTTAGTTAGTTAGTTAGTTTGTCAAATGTATACAAGATAGCAGGTATAAATACGAACATGGACATGAACGAAGGAAATGAATACAAATAAATGGGGACAGTAGGACAGGGATGGTAGGCATGCTGGTGCGCTTATGCACGCCCCCTTTATGGACCACTTAGGAATAGGGTGAGGTCCACGGTAGACAGTTTGAGATTGAAGCTGTAAGGGTTTGAGGATGTAATAATAGAGTCGGGTAGAGCATTCCAGGTGTTGGCCATTCTGTTGCTGAATTGGATTGGAATTGAATTGGAATGAAATTGGGTTATCAGGTCACCCCTGGTCCTTCCTGCATGCTTTCCTTGGAAACCACACTAGTTTAAATCCTTCTTAAAGTGTGCAGCCCAGAACTGGACACAATAATCTAAGTGGATTTACACAGAATCCCAGGAACTGGGATATGATCCAAACCAGGGGTGGTATTTCACTTACCTTTGCTCCTGGTTTGCAAATGTGAGCGTGCATCTGCGCAGAGCCTTCTGCGCATACGCAGAGTGTCAAGAACATGGATAAATGGGACGTGATTATGTCCTGGCGGGTGGGCGGAACCACTCACAGCCGCTGCTACGGGTTCGCCCGAACTGGATAGAACCAGCCAATGGTGTGTTTCAAAAAAATTTACTACAGGTTCTGTGGGCATGGCTTGGTGGGTGTGGCATGGCTTGATGGGCGTGGCTTGGGTATGGCAAGGGAAGGATACCCTAAAATCCCCATTTCCTCCCAATCAGCTGGAACTTGGGAGGCAGAGAATAGATGGGGGCGGGGCCAGTCAGAATTTTTACTACTGGTTCTCCAAACTACTCAAAATTTCTGCTACCGGTTCTCCAGAACTGGTCAGAACCTGCTGAAACCCACTTCTGGAACTGGCTGAATACCACCATTGATCCAAACTGCAATTAATCTTACATATATTTAGCTGGTATTAATTGGGAGTTATTTTTAAGTAGACATTTGTAAGATTGCATTTCAGCATCGAAATTCATCTGTGCATTGTCCTGTAAAGGGGGGAATGATTGCTTTTTATCCCTGCATAGAAGGAGGTGAAAAATGCCATATTTCACACAAGTAACAATTGTCTCTGTCTCTGCAGAGGGCTGCCCTCCCTTTCCGTAGAAGTAGGCATCCTGTCACCCATCATCAGAATGGGTATTCTGGTCTTTTAGGGAAAGAAGAACATTTAAGCCTGAGTTTATGTATCACTTAATGCATCAGCAGGATTGCAGAGTAAGGTAGACAAATGCAAGGTCACAGATGCTAAGATGCCATGTTAAATAAACATTGCACAATGGAATGAATTCCCTTCCACTCAGATAAACAGCTTCCATAATCCATTATGATTTAATGCTCTATTACTATTCCTGTGTCATTAAGTTCATGCAGTGAGAGTTGATTACATATTTGATGATGTGGGGCTGCCAGTTTCAGAATGAATCCAGAGGGTCACATGCCAAAGGAATATTTATCACCACTTGGCTCACAATTTGGTTCTGCTTTATTTATATTTTTTTTTCCTAGCTTGAATTTCATCTATCTCACAAAAGAAGTTATCATTTTGTTTCCAAAACTGATTTCTAAAAACGTAATTACCGATAATGTAATACACTGAGTAAAGGTAAAAATAAAGGTTCCCCTTGCACATATGTGCTAGTTGTTCCCGACTCTAGGGGGCGGTGCTCATCTCTTTCAAAGCCAAAGACCCAGTGCTGTCCGAAGATGTCTCCATGGTCATGTGGCCAGGATGACTAAAAGCCAAAGATGCACAGAACACTGTTACCTTCCCACCAAAGGTGGTCCCTATTTTTCTACTTGCATTTTTTACATGCTTTCGAACTGCTAGGTTGGCAGAAGCTGGGACAAGTAACGGGAGCTCACCCCATTATGCAGCACTAGGGATTCGAACTGCTGAACTGCCGACCTTTTGATCGACAAGCTCAGCATCTTAGCCACTGAGCCACCACGTTCCTATACACTGGGAGTAATAACTAATTACATACCTTATCACTCCTCCCCCCCCACCTACTCAGAAACAGGTTTTCCTTAAAGCTTTTTATTCATTGCTATTGGAATTGCCATTTTTAAAAATTAGACTGCTGCAAATTTGCAGACGACATTAAGCTGACAGGAATAGTCAACACACCAGAAGATAGGCTCAAGATCCAGATGGATCTCAACCGACTTGAACACTGGATCCTAGTACATCATTTTTTTAAATTTTTTTAAAAATAATAATTATATTGATTGCTCTAGTATTTCTTCATTACCCATTTTTAGCTTCGTTGCATGCTGCCCAGAGTCACTTGTCAAGAGATAGGAGGCTCAATCAATCAATCAACCAACCAACCAACCAATCAATCAATCACAGTTACAGGTTCACAAACTAGACTAAATTAAAAACTCTTGCTATACAGAATAGCAAATATATTCTAAGTAGTCACCCAAAACAATCCCAAATGAACATTCAGAACCCTAATCCTGATGATGCTCTAACTCAGGGGCAAAGTTTAAAATCACTTTCCCACTCGGATCAATTTTCTCCCTGAACTTGAGAGTTGAGATGAAAAATATCTCCATTAATGGAAAGCTTGCTTGTTTGCTTGCTTTATTTATTTAATTTAAAAAACCCACTTTGTAAGGGAAGATTTCAAATCAATAAGTCAGTACACTTAATTAAAAATAAAGGGGGAAAATGATTAAAAGTAATTTCACATTTCAATTCAAATTTATTGATTTGATTTATTCATTTAAAAGATTTGTATGGACGCCCATCCATAAACCCAACTCTGGATATTTCACAGCAACAGTAGAACTCGAAACTATAAAATCACAAACTATGAAACTAAAACTGGCATAAATGTGACTTAACTGTGGGTTCACTTTGAATATATATCCATTTTCAAAAACTCCTTTCCAGAAATGCTAGCATGAATGGCAGAAGCATTACTGTGGGAGTGCACACAGTAGACAAGAGGACAAAGGAAGACCTCTAAACTATATTTGTAAAACAAGATTGTCTTCTTTAGTTTGGAATGTTAGAGACGCTCCGTATTGATAATGACACTTAGATGAAGGCTTTATACTAAGTGATACATTTCACTGATGAATCGGAAGAAATGATTTAATTAATTGCTGGGCTTGTCAAACAGAAGGTTGGCAGTTCAAGACCCAAATACAGCATAAGAGGGTGAGCTTCTATTTGTGTCCCAACTCCAGGGGTGAAATGCTATGGGTTCACTCCAGTTTGGGTGAACCGGTAGTGATAAAAGCTACCAGTTTGAGCAAACCGGAAGTACAAAAATCTATGATCCGACGATCAGCTGTGCCGTGCAGTTTAGCTGATCCCCCCCCTCGCTGTTCTACTTACTTTCCTAAGCCTCCTTTTGGTGCATACTGCTTTCTAGCAAAGCTAAACCACACGGCACAGCTGATCGTCGGATCATAGCTTTTTTTAAACTACCGGTTTGACTGAACTGGTAGCTTTTTAAACTACTAGTTCAACTGAACTGGTAGCTAACTACTGGTTCATCTGAACCGGTAGCATTTTAAATGTGCAGCGTGCATTTGGTGCACACTGCACATGCAGCGTGCACTTGGCATGCAGTGCGCATGCGTGGCCAGCGATCCAGTAGCAAACTGGTTCAGATTTCACCACTGCCCAACTCCTCCCAACCTAGCTGTTTCAAAGCATGCAAATGCAAATAGATAAATAGGTACCACTTTGGTAGGAAGGTAACAGCGTTCCATGCACCTTGGCGTACAGTCATATTGGTCACATGACTACGGAAGCTTCTTCAGATAATGCTGTTTTCCTCAGCTAAGAGACAGAGGTGAACCCTGCTCCCTAGACACAACTGGGCAGAGGAAACTTTTTTTAAAAAAATCAGCTCAGTTTTAAAGGACATTGACAGGAAGTCTCTACAAATCAAATTTTCTGATTTATGTTGTCAGTCTACAGGTGGAGCTGATCAAGAAACCAATGTAATGTACTGTAGACAACAAATACTTGCATTCTGACTGTTATAGTAACATAACCTTGCAAGTCTGAATAGGCTTTTCCATCCCTCACTTCACTTTGTGTGAACTATGGAGCAGTTGTTTTCTTGGGATGGACTCACTTGTCTGGCTTCTGCTTTGGTAACCCTTCAAAATCATTTCCTATGTCTTCTACATGCATCAACTTCACATGTTTTTGTGGTCCGCCAGCAGCCTGCGGAGCTGGCAGCGGAGTCGGACAGCGATGAGGCTGAGGAAGAACATGGGCCAGTCCTGGAGGCTGGGGAAGGCCCGGATGAGGTCTCTGCATCAGAGGCAGAGATGGGGCCAGGGCCATCGGGGAGTGATGTGCGGACTTCGGAGCCTCCAGAGGCTGACAAGAGAGGGGGAGAGGAACAGGAGGAGCCTGTTCCTAGTGCACGTATGAGAAGAGCTGCCAGAAGGCAGGAGCAGCTAAAGCAGAGAGGATGACTCGGGAGTAGGGCCAAGAGATGATTGGCCCCTCCCATAAGGCTTAAAAGACCAGCAATGGCTCTTGGCCTCTTTGCCGGAAAACAACCGTTGAGAGAATTGCTTCTTGTTTGGCTGTAGTCATTTCTTCTGTTCCTGAACTGTTACCAAGAAAGCCTTTGGCAGTTTGCCTAATTATCCCAAGGTCAGAGATAAACTAAAGACTGGTGTTTTGAGGACTGTGCTTTCATTTAATTTAGAATACACTGAGAATGTAATTCTCAGCTGTTTTAATAAAATCTGTTTGTTTTTTGGAACTGTTTTGCATTTAATATCATCTATGTGGGTCTGGGACACAACACATGTATTCACATATAAGTGTTGTGACCTGTCGGTTGCCAGCCCCTCCAACAGCCAAATCAGAGGAGGAGGAGGTATAGGAGTCAGGGTCACCATCAAGGCAACTTGAGAGCTCCAAAGGGGAAGAGGGAATGGAGCCGAGAGAGAGAGAGAGAGAGAGAGGGGGGGGGGAGGGAGGGAAGGAGGGAGGGAGGGAGGGAGGGAGGTGGAACCTGGGCCATCCATCAGCCCTCAGATGGAGAGTCAACAGTCCCCATGTCTGGAGGTGGCTGGTGAGGAAGAGGAGGAACAGCTGGGTCCAGTGCCTGATGCATGGATGCGCAGAAGGCAGAAGAGAGGAGAGCAGTGGAAATCTGTGGGCCGATCTTTGGAATGGAAGAACCACTGCTGTTAGTGAAGCCCCACCCTAGCTCTGGGGATAAAAGGCAGGGGGAGGAGATGAATAGATGTGGCAGACAGCTATTCATCTCCCTGCTGGACAGACTTGTTAGCCTGTGGTGAGAGACAAACTTTTTGCTGGGGCTGCTGGCGCTCCTAATAAAGGAATCATTGATTTAACGACAGAGGGTTTGTCGTGTTCTGGGATCAGGGTCAGAACAATAGGTTTACTTTATTTTCATTTCATCTCCATAGCATTCTAGAATCATAAAGAATGTGTTCCATTTCTACAGGTTATAGTATGCTGTGGGGAATTTTTCCCCTACATTTTATTACAGATGTCTGAATCTAAGACCTACCCTGAATATCTGAAAATGGACAAGTTAGTCACAAATTAGGTTGGTTTGGTTATATTGACCCAGCAAAATTCTCCAGAATCTCCAAGTTGTGATCATCCTTTTATTTTGCATAGGGAGTAAATTTATTTTGCATAATAAGGAGGGAAAAAAAAGCCAACATAATTAGCTAACTTTTTTAACACGATATTCTTGATGCTTAGGTAATAAGCAATAAACTAACTCAAGTAATTAGTTTAAATATGAAAACAGTCAGTGTGTTTGTGTGTTGTGTACATATGTAGAGAACGACAGCAAGGCAAGGGGGTTATTTTAGAGGTGAACAGTTAGATTGTTGTTTTAGATGTGTGAAAATAGCTGCAGGGAGGTGAATGAACAGAATATAACATCAAATTTGAAATTAATACACATCCCATGGTTATCTTGAAACTAATATCTGAGAAACAACCTGCACACACTTTCCCCCTGAGAAATTCTTTGTTATTTTCTCTCATCCTTTGATGATTTTTTTTTTTAAAAAAACCAAATGCTTTGAGAACTGTTGGGGTGGGAGAAAAACTTATTTGCTCAGCAATAATTTATTTAGGAATATCCTGATGGGTCCATGTTGATGAACTACATTAATCTCAGATTGCAACTACTGCAGTCTGTCTTTAAGCCACAGAATATCCTCCAAGGAGAAATGTTAAAGCTGTCCATCACAAGGAGGTTAAAAGAAAATAATACATTTTTTAAAAAAACTCCTCTGAAATATTGTTGTTTCCTGTTCATTATCAGGATTGTTTTCTACATAAAAATAAAAGACGGAGTACTTTATAACTTTATTTCTTTTTGAATATGTAAAAGTTCAAATCTCTTGCATTTCTTCACTTAATCCTCTTATTCCAAAGGTCATGTTGACAGTGAGATGTTATGGGGCGATTCTACACTCTCTTATACATCACTTGAACTGGATATTACTTTGCCAAAGGTCAACAAAGCATGAAAACTGCTCTGCATTTGTTGAGCATATTTCTAAATGAGAATGTAACACCGCTTCTTGATCCCATTTTATAGCTCTCTAATAAGGTCAGCCTATTGTCAGAGCTATGAATATGCAGATTTGATATTTTGTTTCATTTCAAGAAATACACGCAGGATGGTCATGGGAATCATGTATACAGAATTTCCACTCAAAACAAAGTCATCGTTGGATGAAGAGATGATCAAAGCATCGTTTTTTAACCAGTTAAATAGGACCTGTCCTCTTTTGGTGACTAGAGTTACTTAAGTATTTTAAATACATTTAAATAAGAGTGGTGGTGGTGCAGTGGTTAGAATGCAGTACTGCAGGCTACTTCTGCTGACTGCTGGCTGCCTGCAATTTGGCAGTTCAAAACTCACCAGGCTCAAGATTGACTCAGCCTTCCATCCTTCCGAGGTCGGAAAAATGACGACTACATCTGATTTACTTTGGCCATGCCAATGGTGCTAGGAATGGTTAGCGGACCAAGAAGAAGGGGCAAGCAAAGAACACACTGGGTTGATAACATCAAATCTGATAAAAGTTTATTATCCAACAATTGAAACAAACTGTGCTTGATAGGGTAGCATGGAGAGGACTGCCTATAGGCATGGTGGCAAACCTATGGCACGTGTGCCACAGGTGGCACGCTGAGCCATATCGGTGGGCATGTGAGCGTTGCCCTACCTCAGCTACGGCGCATATGTGCAAGCCAGCCAACTGATTTTCAAGCCTCTGGGCCCACCAGAAGTCGGGAAACGGGCTGTTTCCAGCCTCCGGAGGGCCTCTGGGAGGGTGGGGAAGGCCATTTTTGCCCTGTCCAGGCTCCTAGAAAGGCTCTGGAGCCTGGGGAGAGTGAAAAACAGGTCTTTGGGGCCCACCGGAAGTTGGCAAACAGGCCGTTTCTGGCCTCTGGAGGGCCTCCAGGAGGGTGGGGAAGGCCATTTTCTTGGAGCCTGGGGAGGGAAAAAACAGGCCTACGGGCCCACCATGCCATTGCATGCCAAAAGCAGGGGGAACACAGGGGGGTCAAGCGCGCATGTGTGGGGGGGCAGGGCACATTGAATTATGGGTGTGGGCACACACACACGCAACCCCCCCCACTGCTCCCCATGCTTTTTGCACGTGACAGCAAAAAAGTTAGCCATCACTGGCCTATAGAGTCACCATGAGTCAGACACGACTAAATGGTTAAAACAAGAACAACAAGTATCAAGATGCCTGATGGTATAGTGCAGGCGTGTCGAACTCGCATTGTCACAGCCTCATTACGTGACATATCACGACTTTTCCCCCCTTTGTTAAACCAGGTGTGGGCATGGCCCACGCATGACACATCCGGCCCACAAGCCATGAGTTTGACAGCCATAGTAGAGTGGCATTGGACTCCCTCCCTACCTCTTTGAGCTTTTTCAGTTTTTTCCAGAGAAAACATTAGGTGCAACCACTGCCAACAGAATTGAATTTTCTAAGAACAGTGATATCCAGCATATGTTGAAAAAAAAAAAAGATGCTTGAGATAGTCCATTAGCTGTGCAGCACACATGCTTTATCCATCTTTTTCTTGCAAGTCTGGAGGGAGGTGAAACAAAGAAACAGAAACATAAAGACAGATGGGACTGGGAAGCTTAGCAAACCCCAGGAAATATGTCTTTGGGTATTCCATATGTACTACATTGCTTAGTACCGGGAAAAACTCAAGCACATGGGAACTGGAGCTGCTTTTATATACTGATAGGACTGTTCATGGAATGACAAACATATTTGCAATCCCCTAATGTGAGGAGCCTCCATAAGCTTCCTTTCCTTCAGTATTATATGTGTGGACACTTTAGCTAGTTATTTATTGCTTTCTTTGGCAAGAATAATGATCATTTGCCTCCAATTCCGCATTAACTGCAGGAGCTAATTATAATATGGCTATATGCAATTCCGTCTCATTAAGAACATTAAAGTTATGGCCCAAGTTAATAAAAGGGAGAAAATTCACAGTGAAGAGCAAAACTTGCAACAATCACTTCAGAGAGTAGATACAAAAGGTGAAGTCTGGAGACCTTTAAGTTATTAAATTTGCCTCAATACACTTGGTCTGGTTGACAGCCAGGGTTCATTTCAAAAGATTCATTATATTTTCAATTCTTCGCCAAAAGTTCATAATAGACTTGCAAGTTTTTTTGTTTCCCAAAGCCTTTTCAGGTTTTGCTTTTACTTAATTAATTTGGCATAGTTTTACTTTGTGGGGAACTCAATCTGATACAATTTTGTCAACAATATACTTCGATAATTCTGCAAGGTTTCCATGCATATGTAAAGTTTCCAGCTCAACTCTAAATACTTTCATAATAAGATGAAGTTATTATTAATTATTTCCAAATTGCCATCTTGTGCATAGCTGCTGAATAGTCATATTTTCTGACAATAGTATGGCTTCTGCTTTAAGAATATTAATATGGGGCAGTGATTAAAATGTCTGAATGGATGAAGATCTATATTAAACTCCCACGAAACTCTTGGATATCTAGCATTCATCAAAAAATTGTAGTGAGAGGTTAAACGGAGCATTGAAATTAAAAGTAGAAATCAATAAACCAACATTGGTCTTTTGCATTTATGTTTATGCTTTTAGGGAGATTGGTGGTTTGGCAAATTGTCTTGCCAGTTTTAAAACACTGAAAATCAGTAGAAAATCTTGCCAGAAAATGTGCGATGGGATATCGAAGAAGTTCCTTAGCAGCAAATAACTTGGCGTTGCCATAAAAAACCCATTTTTTATCATATTCCTTCAAATGGGGTTCATTCCAGCCTCCGCTTTAACATCCATCACAACTCTGAAATTTCATAAGGCTTTCACTTTATCATGGATATATTGCCCTTATTATATTATATTGTAATATAATTATATTGAATTCTACTGTATAGTGCAATATTGATGCAATATCAGGGATTTTCAATTCAATTGCAGATAATGTGAACGATCTGTGTTTTTGTTTTATTTTTATAGTTTTCTTATGTATAATGACACACTGAAGACGGTATTTAATTTCATTGTATGAGGTGCAATGACAATAAAGTATGACTACTACTACTATTACTACTACTACAATTACAATTACTGCTACTACTACTACTACTACTACTACTACTACTACTACTACTACTACTACTACCTATGGGTCGTTTTTCAACATTTTAAGGGTACTTCTATGTCTGAGGGTTCTTGGTGTTTTCTGACTTGGTTGTTTCCTTGCCATTGTTTTTGTTTCATTACCCACACAGAAAAGAAGAAAAGAAAAGAAAAGAAAAGAAAAGAAAAGAAAAGAAAAGAAAAGAAAAGAAAAGAAAAGAAAAGAGTAAAGGACCAAACTTAGAGAGCACCAAGGACATCTCATTTCAACCCTGAGCTACAAATATTCTCCTTTATCGGTACTCCTATTTCTCTCCAGTTATGTTCATGTAGTAATGGTCCCTATTTAAGGACTCTAGACAGATGTTCATTTATCTGATGTCGATGAAATTTCTAGACAGGGAGAATGGTTTCTACATGCTCCTCCTTACTTTCCAGATAAGCACTCAAATGTATCCTCCCACTTTTCTGCCATCATCTTTATAATACATCATATCATTAATTAAGTCTGGATACTTATTTATTCATCAATACCATTTTATATCTTTCTTTTTAGATCCTGTTATCCTCACTGCTTTTCTGTTATACAGTATATATAGAGAGATGTATGCAACACTTCTACTACTGCATATTTTAATGTATCTGACCCTATGGCTTAATAAACTGATTTAATTTGATTGCAGTAAAATGTATTGTGATATTCAAAAAGTTAAAGAAGGATGAAAGTGTTCTCCTAGCTCATGTATGAATTATAGAAAATAAGTGAAATTGTTGACTGACAAGTGAAATTCAGACAAACAATATCATTATTTTACTTAATTTTGGGATCCATGCGGGCTTCTGTTGGTAAATTATTGCCTAAAAAACAGGTGCCTGTTTTTTAGGCAATAATTTGGGAACGATAATTCACATTGTTTTGAGGAAGATATTCTGTTGGACACTGACATTGCACTGTCTGAGTTTGGCAGCCTTATAAATTTTTAGATTAATAAATAGATAATAGATGTGATTAGATAGATAGATAGATAGATAGATAGATAGATAGATAGATAGATAGATAGATAGATGGATGGATGGATGGATGGATGGATGGATGGATGGATGGATGGATGGATGGATAGTTGGATGGATGGATGGATGGACAGAAAGACAGATAGAAAGGCAGACAGATAAATAGATAGATATGATATAATAGATAATAGATGGATGATAGATATGATATAATAGATGATAGATGGATGATGGATGATAGATAGATAGATGGATGATAGGTAGATGGTAGGTAGATAGATAGATTAGATGATAGATAGATGGTAGATAGATACATACATAGATAGGCAGGCAGGCAGATAGACAGAGATTTAGAAATGTTTGGGTCATAGCAGTGGTGGGTTTCAAAAATTTTTACTACTGGTTCTGTGGGTGTGGCTTGATGGGCATGGCATGGCTTGGTGGGTGTGGCAGGGGAAGGATACTATAAAATCTCCATTCCCACCCAACTCCAGGGGAAGGTTACTGCAAAATCCCCATTTCCTCCCGATCAGCTGGGATTTAGGAGACAGAATAGATGGGGGCAGGGCCAGTCAGAATTTTTACTACCAGTTCTCCGAACTATTCAAAATTTCTGCTATTCTCTGGGTCATACTATATAAAAGTTTGGGACCTTTTCCCCTCATGTTATATTTTTGCTTCCTCTGCAACAATGCATTGTATATAGTCTGCAGACTAGTAGTCAATGATCTTAAAAAACCCAGTAGCTTAGCAAAAGTCCCAGAATTTTTTTTTTTTTTTTAAATAATCTATCACATTGTAAAAAATTAGTTTTGGAGACAAATCATTCAGTTGAAACATAATGCTTTCTGGAATGTATGGCTCAGTTCTGTCCTTAATTTTGTTAGATATATAAAACAGTTATTTAATTAAACTATGTATTTGCATTAGATATATTTTAATTATTTTTATGGTTAGTTCCCAGTAATTGTGATCTGCTTTAAGTTCTTCATGCAAATTGCTTCTTTTCTGTATCTGTATATGTCTCTCTCTGTGTTAAGAGAGACAAAGAGAGAGAGGGAAATTTTATTTCATTTCATTTTAACAGTCCATTACTATTTTCAGTGATTTGTCAAAGAGGTCACTGAGTATCAGGGAATGACTTTGGAAAGATATTATAAAACTAAGAACTATTTAATGTAGCTCACAATCATGCTTCTCTGTAGCATTTTTCTTTCTTTTGCTACTTCACTTTGGAATAATAGGTGTGTGTCAGTGGTGTGTTGCTCCCAGTTCGCCCCAGTTCAGGCGAACCGGGTAGGGGCAGCAGTGGGAGGCTCCACCCACTTGCCAGACATCATCAAAAACAATCTGCACATGTGCTCAACAAAGTGAGCGTGCACACCTGCACACTACCGATAGTGAACTGATAGCACCGGGTTTTGAAACCCACTATTGGTGTGTGTGGGTTTGAGTTCAGGTCTGAGTCAGTGTGTGACACACACACACGCACACACACGCACACACACACACATGGAGAGGGAGAGAAAGAGAGAGAGAATAAACTAACAATAGCTCACTTTGGGAATGAGTTTTTAATTACTGGGTAAAAGAATACTTACCTTGACCAGATGATATATTTATGCTGGGTTTTTACATTTTGTTGTATGGTTTTGTAACTTGATTGTTGCTGGGAGGGAGGGAGGGAGGGAGGGAGGGAGGGAGGAAGGAAGGAAGGAAGGAAGGAAGGAAGGAAGGAAGGAAGGAAGGAAGGAAGGAAAGGTATCTTCATTGCTCATGCTTAGTTATATTCAGAGGCATAAATAGCATCAAAGACAAGCAGATTCTGATGGAGATAGAGATCCAGGAGAGGAATTTGGGAGACAAGTTTTTTTTAAAAAGCATAGCAATTAAAGTATTGAAGTGGGCAAGAGATGATGGTTACATGATTTTTCTTCTCTGTTGTTTTGATCTGCTTTTGCTTTTCTCTCTCTTTATTTTCTTCAGTTTTTTTTTTTTTTAGGTAAGTGACATGACTAGAAGTTAGGTAGGATAGTTAAAAATGCTTTTTTAGTAAAAGGTGATATGATTAAAAGTTAGAATAAGTGATAGAAATAAGAGAAGGGGGAATGTTAGTGTAGACACTTCAATACAATAAAACCAAAGTAACAATAAGAGAAAACATGGAATAATTGAATAATGACAGATTGCAATTTATTATAATTGTGTATCATTATTAGAAATATATAAGTTGATTGAATTTAATAATTATGATTAATTTTACTAGTTTTATTTGTATTAGAATGTTTGACATCCAGGTGCCATACTGTTCACACATTGATTTGATATGTTTGTAAAAAATAAAAAAAAATAAAGAACTTAATTAAAAAATAGCATCAAAGACAAGAATGTGCTTCCCTCGAATATATCTTTTCTCCTTTTGATTCCTCACCCTTCCAATTGTCAGATTGTACAACCATACAGTATATAATATTGTATATGAAATGGTCAGTAAAATTATTGAAAAGCTTGATTCTCTTCACTTTGGGAAGCCTTTTGAAGGCCACCTGGACACACACTTCATCCAACCACGAACTCAATCCCCAAAAAGAGTCAGGGTTCGCGCTGTTAAAATGTTCACACAATTTTTAAAATGCAAAAGCAGGTATGTTATAACTTAATTCAATTTAATGCATTTGTTTTGACATAAAACTGCCCACCAAATGCCAAATATTTCCTATTTCCCCACTGAAGACCTCATCAAAAAATTACTACATCGTCCATGTTTCCTGGCTTGTTTACCAACGCTTGATCGGAAAAAGATACTTTGATACACATTTAGTAAATCTACAAAACCTTTCTTCTCGCCTTGTATCCCTATTTCTGCAGCATTCTCTGGATACTTTGATGCCACAATGTGATTAAATTTACTTTCTTCTGCGCATATGGGAACTGCTTCACAAGGGCCTTTTTAAGAGACTTCAGAGAAACCATTTGAAGGTGTTCAACAAACAATCCTATCAGTTGCTATTGAACACAAATGTCATTGCAATGAAAGGTTTTGTGTACTGGACATTTCATTCTTGTTATAATGAAAGGAAACTACAACAGGTAAGTCTCTTGATGTCTCTATATAAACATGCTCAGAATATGGCCTATAGCTCACCTAGGTGACAGAAAAATTGAGAAAAAATATTTTTAGAGGTTTAAAAAGTTCCATGGGTCAACTATTTTTCATTAGCTGAGACTTGGAGGGAGAGAACTGCATTGAATTACAGCATATATTCATTTTTTAAGGGACATTAGATAGTTGTGAATAAAATTGTAAGAGGAGCTATTTTGCCTTCCCAACTTCGGGGTGTATTCCATACAACCCATTTATGGCACAGCATTAAACGTATCAAATGTTTAGATAAAAAAATACACATTTTTGGAGGTACTATGAAGGAAGAATTCATGCTAAGGGAAAAAACAAACCTAGCATAAAGAAATTTTCCTGCACAATTAGCTTTATAATTTCATGCTTGAACTGTTTGAACATTGTAGATAATGAAAAGCAGAATGATTCTGGTTCTAGGAAAAATGTAGAAAACTGAGGGTGGGGGGAGTATAAGCATGTATATTTGTCTGTGTGTTCACAGATAGGCAGATACAGGCCTCCAAAAAGAAACAAAGAAAGAAAAAAGAAAGAAAAAAGAAAGGAAGGAAGGAAAAAGGAAGGAAGGAAGGAAGGAAGGAAGGAAGGAAGGAAGGAAGGAAGGAAGGAAGGAAGGAAGGAAGGAAGGAAGGAAGGAGAAATAAGCAGTTGAATAAGAAATGTGTATAGTGGTTTAAAAATCATGTAAATATCTCTCAATTGTATATCTGGAATTAAATTCCACATTGCCTTGTTTTTCTTTGTTAATTTCAAGGATTACATGATAGGGATTGCTATGAAGCTTGTAATCATCTGGTCTGAAAATTGAATTTGTTTTATTTGTGATGCTCAGATATATTACAGATATATTGCTTCATGTAGCATTTCTTTTTCTAGTTTGGTGTAAAGAATGAAGTTCTGCTTATGCACAATCAGTAAACTTCCAACTGCCCATAGAAATATAGTTGCATTTTATCCAATATTAGCTTAGAGGGGAAAAAAAATCATTACTCAGCATTCTAAAAACAATATAGACCTTAATTGATCTATATCATAAGACTTGAAATTAGAGAAATGTTTGGTTTTTGGAAGCCAAGAGGATTATGAGATTCTTGATGTGATTTTAATAATGATTGTGAAGCTTTTTAATCCAGATACTGTGGATTAATGCTAATGCTTTGCTCTCTTTTTATTTTGCATTTCTGCTCCGTATAAAAAAAATCAAAGCAAACTAAATTTTCAAGCAACACAGGAAAAAAATAAAATGCCCCAAACAAATTTGAAATAAACCAAAACAAATATTAATATTTGCTTATTAAAATATAAATAATATAATTATATAATGAAAAAATATAAATATTTGTTCATTAAACAAATAAACACAACCATCCTATAAATGCTAACTAAAGTTGGAGAGAAGTGCAGGTCAAAGCCATGTCCTAAACAGTGGAATCAATGTGGACTCTTATCCAGTGGTGAAATCCATTTTTTTTTACTACGGGTTCTGTGAGCATGGCTTGGTGGGCGTGGCAGGGGAAGGATACTGCAAAATCTCCATTCCCACCCTACTCCAGGCGAAGGATACTGCAAAATCCCCATTCCCTCCCCAGTCCTGGGGGAAGGATATTGCAAAATCTCCATTCCCACCCCACTCTGGGGCCAGCCAGAGATAGTATTTGCTGGTTCTCCGAACTGCTCAAAATTTCTGCTACCTGTCCTCCAAAACCTGTCAGAACCTGCTGGATTTCACCCCTGCTCTTATCATTCTGGGACAGAAATTAAAAAAGTCTTGTGGTTACACAACCAAAAGATTCCTTCAAATTATATTCACCAGGTTTAATTTACTTAATATCAGGATAAACTACTAATAGAATAATAACAATAATAACAATATCTGCATGGGTGGCTTTAATTAAAGGTTAATCATGTTGAAACATAAATTCCACAAATTTGGCTGTTTACTTCTTTGTCCAGATTCATTTTTGGACAGCATTCATGACACATCTTCTTCCTAATGCCACTATTTCAATCCTTGGTTTGGGGGATTTCCTTGCACCGATTATGCAAATAACTTAATTCTTTATTAGGCAGAGTAAACCCCGTTTCTAACATGGGCAGCTATATACATATTTTATATCAATAACAGTACAAAATCAGTATTTGGGCTCTTAAAATAGTCTGGCTGTGAAAATTTTAATACAAGTCGCAAGATACTAGAAAGACAAGTTCCTTCTCACTAATCCTTCTCACCAGTTGTTTTCCAAACTATGGAATCTAGAACCTCAGAATCTAGAACTAGTACAACCCTCTGCTCAAGTAGGACACTTTATATCCATGATGGTGAACCTATGGCACGCGTGCCCGAGGTGGTACGCAGAGCCATCTTTCTGGGTATGCGAGCTGTCCCCCAACTCACCTACAGCTGCGCATGCCCACGCGCCCCAGCTGGTGTTCGGACCTCCGATGCACATGCACTGGTCTTTGCTCTCCTGTGCATGCATGCACGTTTGTGGATGTGCACACAGGTACCTGCACACAGCACATGCATGCACAGATGGCATTCACATGCATGCATTGCGCGCATGAAAGCCACGTGCATGCGCAGATGGTGCAATTGCACATGCAGCGCATGGAAGGGGGAGCCATGCAAAAGCTGCACACATGCATAGATGGTGCAATTGCTCACGCAGCGCATGGGGCACGGGAAAGCTGTGCGTATGTGCGGATGGTGTGGTTGTTTACGCAGCGCATGGGGCCAGCCATGCATAAGCAAAGCGCATACCTGTTTGGCACTTGGTAAGTAAAAGGTTCACCACCACTGCCTTATATCATTTCAGACAAATGGCTGTCCAGTCTCTTTTTAAAAGCCTCCAATGATGGAGCATCCACAACTTCTGAAGTCAAGCCATTCCACTAGTTAATTGTTCTCACTGTTAGGAAATTTCTCCTTAGTTCTAGGTTCTCACCTTGTTTAGTTTTCATTCATTATTTCTTGCTCTGCCTGCTGGTACCTTGGAAAATAGGTCGATTCTCCTTCTTCTTTGTGGCAACTCCTCAAATATTGGAAAACTGCTATCATGTCTCCCCTCATCCTTCTTTTTACTTAGAGTAAAGGTAAAAGTTTCCCTCGCACATATGTGCTAGTCATTCCCAACTTTACGGGGTGGTGCTCATCTCCGTTTCAAAGCCAAAGCTTTGAAAGCTGTCCGAAGATGTCTCCATGGTCATGTGGCTGGCATGACTAAACACCAAAGGCACATGGAATGCTGTTACCTTCCCACCAAAGATAGTCCCTATTTTTCTACTTGCATTTTTTACGTGCCTTCAAACTGCTAGGTTGGCAGAAGCTGGTACAAGTAACGGGAGATCACCCTGTTACACGGCACTAGGGATTCGAACCACTGAACTGCTGACCTTTCAATCGACAAACCCAGTGTCTTAGCCACTAAGCCACCACGTCCCCCTTACTTAGACTAGACATATCCAATTCCTGCAACTGTTCTTCATACTTTTTAGTCTCCAGCCTCCAGTCATCTTTGTTGCTCTGCTCTGCACTCTTTTCAGAGTCTCAACACCTTTTTTTATATCATGGTGACCATATTCTAGCCCCATTAAATTAGATTTATCAGCAGTAGCAGCAGAGTTACAATAGTGACAGAGGTGGGTTTCAGAAGGTTTTGACCAGTTCTGGAAAACTGGTAATGGAAATTTTGAGTAGTTCTGAGAACCGGTAAATACCACCTCTGACTGGCCCCACCCCCATCTATTCTCTGCCTTCCGAGTCCCAGTTGATCGGGAGGGAATGGAGATTTTACAGTATCCTTCCCCTGCCACGCCCACAAAGACATGCTCACAAAGACATGCCATGCCCACAAAGCCACGCCCACAAAACCGGTAGTAAAAAAATTTGAATCCTACCACTTGATAGTGACCATGATAAATATTAAAGAGAAGAAAAGTCTGTTTCCCTCCCCTCCAGTTCTCTCCCTCCCATCTGTTGAACTGTTTCTGGGAAATGTAATTTTTTTTAAGGATTGCTGGAATATTGCTAGTGTCTGTAAACCATATTTCCCTGGCCCCAGTGTGCAATATTCTGCTTTTATGAAGCATGTCAGGTGGTGGAAAGAGACTTCTTTTTGCTCTCCTTGGTTGTTGCTGTCAGGTCCTGTCATAAATCATTGATCTGGGGATGTTTTCCTTTTTTTTTTTTTTTTAAATTTGGCTTCCTCCTAAATCAGTCTAAACTCAGCCCAGCTCTGCGAATTGCAATCTGTGGATTGCTTTTGAATCGGGCAGAATTTTGCCCATTACAGAACTTTAGGAAAATTCTTTCCAAATTCAGTCAGGAAATTGTTGCTGATGTTTTTAGTTATCATCATTGACAAAGTGAAAGGCTTCATGGGGGGGGGGGGGCTTTAAGAAAAGGGAAATTTCATATGAATATGCATTATGCCACCAGACTTATGTCACCAGACTTGAAATTTTGGGCTTAGACAACTTAGAACTATGCCGACTTCGGTCTGACCTAAGCATAGTACATAAAATTATCTGCCACAATGTCCTTCCTGTCAATGACTAGTTCAGCTTCAACCGCAGCAATACACGAGCAAATAATAGACACAAACTCAAGGTAAACCTCTCCAAACTTGATTGCAGAAAATATGACTTCAGCAACAGAGTGGTCAATGCCTGGAATGCACTACCCAACTCTGTAGTTTCTTCCCCAAGCCCCCAAAACTTTATCCTTAAACTGTCTGCTGTTGACCTCACCCCATTCCTAAGAGGTCTGTAAGGGGCGTGCATAAGTGCACCAGCGTGCCTACCGTCCCTGTCCTAATATTCCTTTTTACTCTTACTCTTTTCATGTATTCAAATTATGTTTATACTTTTACCTGTTATCTTATATATGCTTGACAAATAAATAAAATAAATAAATAAATAAATTGTTAGATCTTGAATACATGGAAGGAACATGGTTTTTCCTCCTGGATTAAAACAGTAATTCCCTGAAAGAAATCTGCTTATTTTTTTAATTATTACATTCCTCTTCAAACAGAGACTAATACTTTCTTCGTATTTATAAGATAACTTTGATGACTCACTTGTACCCACTGGCCAGTTTCCTGGAATGAGAATGAAGGGATGGTGACTTACATAACCAGTTGTGTAGCAAGAAGGCTTGTGAAGCAAAGCTTATATTCTCTTCACCGAAGAGACTTGTGCCATGGAGATGCTGTGATTCTCTTCTCGCCAACATAACTAAGTAACACAGTTCTACTCAGCAAAGTAATTCAATGGTCTCTAAAACTGGACTAGTGTTATGGGAGAAGACTTCTGTCAGATTTCAAGCTCTTGCCTAAACAGTCTTTCTAGGCTAGATGACTTCAGCATGCCTTGCCATAGCCAATATGTGCTGAAGCCCCCTCTGTCACAGCATCTACTCTTTAGAACAGGGGTCTCCAAACTCGGCAATTTTAAGACTTGTGGACTTCAACTCCACAAGTCCACAAGTCTTAAAGTTGCCGAGTTTGGAGACCCCAACTTTAGAACAACTCCAACCTCCTGAGATGTTTTCCACACCATGACTATGTTTAAAACAGTCTTGGTTTGATTTAGTGGTGGGTTCTCCATATTTCTCCACTTTTGTGTTTTATTTTATTAGAGCTCTTTATTGTATGAGATTGCTTTATTGCCTTTGTCAGAGCTCTTTATTATACTCTTTATTGTGTTGTATTCAAAGTCACTACAAAATTGTGCGACCTTATAAATTTAATTAAATAAAAAATATATATAAAACTTAAAGCCAGCTTTATGGAAGTTCTTCACCATGCATGAAAAACATCTCCAGTGGACCACCTTTGACATGTCATGGAACTTCTCATAGCCCTCAGACAAGCCATCCAGTGTGGAAACATGTCAGCTGAGAAAAGTTTTAGAGCTAATAATTTGAATTGGTGATGGTGATATCCTCCTCCTCCTCCTCCTCCTCCTCCTCCTCCTCCTCCTCCTCCTTTTATCGCTTCTGGTATCAAGGGAGAAGTTCTGTTTCTTGGTCTCAACCATTGCTATTTGATGCTGTCATAGCATGTCTTTGATGTTGTCTCTCCATCTTCTGGGTCTACCTTGTATTCTTTGATCTTCTCCTTTTTTATATATATGCCTTGTATAAAATCCCAAGATATCCTCTCCAGGGGAGAGGATTTGCTGTTTTGGTATGTAGTTGAAGATTGATTCTAGGCCAATTCTTTCTCTTAAGATCTCATTCCTGATTTTATCTCTTCTGGTCACTCCAGCAGCTTTCCACAAACATCTCATTTCCATTGAATAATCGATGGAAAATTAAACTTTCAGTTATGTTTTATTATAAGTTTTGAATTGGTGAACATTTACATTTTATAATTAACAAAACCTTGTTCCTTTGCAAAGCTGGGTCCATATTACTTACATACCTACATACGTATGTACATACATACATATCTGTATATATTTTTTGTTGTTTTAAGTATCAAAATACCTTATAGAATGAATATTTTTAGAAAAAAACCATACACACACACACACACATGTTTATATACATATATACACATATACATATACATGGGGATGCAGTGGCTCAGTGGCTAAGACGATGAGCTTGTCAATCAAAAGGTCACCAGTACAGCGCTTCGAATCCCTAGTGCCATGTAATGGGGTGAGTTACTTGTCCCAGCTTCTGCCAACCTAGCAGTTCGAAAGCACGTAAAAAAATGCAAATAGAAAAATAGGGACCATCTTTGGTGGGAAGATAGGAGCATTCCATGCACCTTTGGCATATAGTCATGCTGGCCACATGACCATGGAAACATCTTCGGACAGCGCTGGCTCTTTGGCTTTGCAACGGAGATGAGCACTGCCCCCTAGAGTTGGGAACAACTAGTACATATGTGCAAGGGGAACCTTTACCTTTTACCTATATTTATACATATAATATACATATACATACATACATACATACATACATACATACATACATACATACATACATATACATTCTAAAAATATTCATTGTATAAGTTATTTTGATTCTTAAAACAACAAAAATATATTACAAATTAAGCACGGAACATTTAAAAAACTTAAAAGATAATTAGATATCAATCTATATTTTAATCTGGCAGGTATGGATCTGGCAACTTTATTTTAGGATCTACAAAATAAATCAATAAGCATTTAAAACAACAAAGAGGAGAAAATTACTCCCTAGCAGATGTTTTGCTTTGATGTGCTAGCTTTTCATGCACAGGGGTAAAAGAAGAGAGAAATGATTGTTCCATCTGTAGACCTGTTACAATCCCAACACAATATTTGCTACAAGTAAAGTTAATATTTGATTATTGAAATTCAAGTAATAAATGAATAATTAAGAGCAAGACAGATTTGCTATGGAAAGGGGAGAACATATTTAGAAGCTCAGAGGAAACGTTTATCAGGCCTGGAAGCCATCTTTTGTATTAGGCCTTCAGACCTGCCACCTTTACTACTGTGGGAAATTGGGAGGAGGGATTCTATGGAGCATGGGTGATATATAGTCATAATAACATTCCTTTCTCAAGAAGTCAAGGACAACTTGCCCTGTGCTTGGAAGGCTGGAACTGGAAGGCAGTTGGAACGATGTTTGATTGGACCATGTGATGGACTTGTGAGTGTTGGGCAGGGATTTGAACTTTTCTTTGGGTGGGGAAAGCCTGGAAACTTTCAGATTCAGGTTTTTCCGGATGTGCCAGTATGACATCTCTAATAAAATGTAACTTTGAGGAAACTCAAGCCTCAGAGTTTTATTTCGTTGGGGGTGTTACTTGGAACCCTGACAACTTTTGGAAGAAATCTCGGTGAGTGAAATAAATGTTGAGTCCTGTAGTATCAATACAGGATTATAAAAAGATAAAGAGTTTTTTGGTGTACTTCTGAGGAAAAAGTACCCTATACTAACAGGATCAAAGATATACCTATTCTTTTCATGAGGGACAATGTCAATTGCGGCATTTTGTCTTTAAGAGAGAGACAGAAAACCCTGTTTTATTATCCTGTAATAATACAAAGTAAATATCATATGTTCAAGTCACTGCCAATGGGGGGAAGAGAGTGAAAATACTAAGAAAGGTTGTTTCTCTTGGGAATCTTTTTAATATCAGATAGCAAGCAGTTTTATGGAGAAGTATTAAATGAAGTCATTCAACCAAACTTGACTGTACAAACTCAGACCAAGGAAAATGTTCCTCGTGAGAGTTGAATGGAAATAAGTCTCTCTCTTGCCAGCAATTGTATAAACTTGGGGGAAGGGGGAAAGAAAAATGAAATACTTCCTTGAAGCACTAGCAGGACTTTACTTTTTTTATTTGCGAAGGAGACATAACTAGAAATAAAAAAATAAAAATAAAGGATTTTAAAAGAATTAAATCCAGCGATTCTATTACTCTCAACTAAAGACAACTCTGCATGAGAAAAACCAGTGAATGAAGGCAAACGTCCCAGGATAATGTTGGGTCAGTCACCAGAACCAGAGATTTAGTCTTGCAAGCTTTTGGACTCATAGCTGGAGCCCATCCTCAGGGGACTTCTCTCTAGCAGAGAAAACTGGTGTTGATGAAACCAGTCATTTCTCAGTTGAGCATATTCTTGTTTGTAAGTCAACACACCCAAACGTAGACCTGAATAATTGTTCTTAATTGATGGACAAAAACCTGAATAGCAATAGCAATAGCAGTTAGACTTATACACTGCTTTACAGGGCTTTACAGCCCTCTCTAAGCGGTTTACAGAGTCAGCTTCTTGCCTCCAACAATTTGGGTCCTCATGTGTGTGTGTGTCAGAGAGAGGGGGGGGATCTCTTGGAGTCTGTATTGACTCCTGGACTAGTTCTTGCAAGGTTGGCAAGGTTTTTCAACAGTGGTTTGCCATTGCTTACTTTCTAGGGTTGAAAGAGAGTGAATGGCCCAAAGCCATCCAACTTGGCTTTGTGCCTACGATGAGGCTAGACCTCATCAATTATTGTTTTTTAGCTTGGTGCTTTATCCAGGCAGATAATAAAAAGATGCAGCTTCTGGAGATCTTCAATAAAGATGTTCTTCATAAATGTGTGTTTCTCAGATCCACATAAAGCATTATGTTTTCACCAAATTCCATCTATCTATAGCAGGGGTGGGGAACTAAGGCCCTTTTATGATTTGTGGACTTCAGCTCCCAGAATTCCCACCCATCCATAAAGGGGCCACAGTCCCCCACCTCCAATCTAAAGTAAATCTGGAGGCACAAATTTAACAAGTGCACAATCTTCTCTTAGAGATAAACCTGATGCATTTCCACTTCAAGACGTACCATACATGCAGGTACTTATGTTTGTATGAATGTGGTGGGAATAAGTATAGGTATAAGTATATAATATACACCAAATTGATACACATTAGGAATAAAGCATTCAATATATGTACATTTAGAACAGGACTGTCAAACTCCTGGTCTGTGGGCCGGATGCATCATATGCTGGCTACACCCACACCCAGTTTAGCAAAGGTGAAAAAGTTCCAATATGTCATGTCACACCACCATGACGACTTGAGTTTGACACCCCTGCTTTAGAAATATTGTGGATGGATAGTAGATCTTTTAAATGGAGGGCCAGAACTCATAGTCTTCCAATTTCTAGCCTGTAGAATTTCTAACCACTATACCAAACTTGCTCTTTAATTATATTCTGCTGTATAATAAAATCAGCAATGCGGCACACAACGTGCAAATAGCTGCCTCCTGATAGTTCTGCAAGAAAAATAGCTGATTTTCTTTTCTTTTGAACCAATCAAAGGTAGGTTCATATACTTTAGTGGGATCTGCATGATTATCGTATTACAAATATGTATATTCTCTACACATTGAGGACTGGTTCTCCAGTTGGATTTCCAAAGCCAAATTTAGGAGCTAGGATTGGAAAATATTGGCAAAGATTCTCTGATCAGTAAAGACCTATTGAAATTCTCTGGAGTCCTGTTACCCTGTTCTTATTTTTTTTTTTTTAGTTGCTGCTTGATCACCTTATTTTCAAGTGAGGACTATGTAAGAGTAAGCAGCAGTAACACTTCGTGTAGAGGGATAATTGATCCCAGAGAGAGATATCCAAACAGACATCTGCAACACTAGGAAGGAGAAGTAGTTTTATTCAAGAGAAGTCTAAACCAGCCATGGCTACTGATACCCTTCCTAGATCTATAACAAGGCAGAGATGGCAGTTCTCAACATGATGCAGTGTCCTCATTAAGTCATAGACTGGAAAGCCACACCATTTCAACATTTAAGAGCATGCCACAAGCTGGACCAAATCCTTTCTTGCCCTTCCCTTTTCTCTCAGGATTACTATCATCTCACCATAATTGACAAGGCTGAATGTAATATATATTCAACCAAGAACAGGGTATGTAAACCTCTCTTGCTGGTTCAAAGCATCTCTGCAAGGAATGTTCTACCCCCAGCATGACAACTACAATTGAACCAATTTCCAAAACCAGAACAGAAAAATCAATGAACCAATTTATAAAAGATTTCTATGTTTGATGCAACTTAACTTTAATTGAAGTTGCAGAGAAATCAGATACTTTTAAATTCTAAGAGTTTGTTTGTCTGTTTGATTGATTCCTTGTATTTTCATTAAAAAAAAACAAGTCTTAATGCTATTCCTATTTTTAATAGCCACCGCAATAATCTTTTTCTTCACAGCATGCAAATCTTCAGTAGGTTCCCACTTGCCCAAAAATATTTTTTTTAAAAAAAAATTGGTAGTGTTTGTATTAAGTATAAGATTACTTTATATCACAAAGTCTTGCAGATCTCAGAAAATAGATTGCTAAATAACCTCTTCTTCTTCCTCCTCTTCCTCCTCTCCCCTCCTCCTTCTGCTGATTAGATCAAAATGGAATATTAGCAAAGGCTTTTGACACAATCAAGACAATGAAATTGCCAGGGAAAGAATAAGGTGTGGAGTCCACTTTGGACAAAATATTCTTCTCTTTGAGTGAATCTTCCTGATTTTAAGCAATAGTAATTGCTCTTATTGCTAGGCTACACATGACTAAAGAAACAAATTTCATTTTGATCTGTTGAAGAAAGTCGATATTGCTACAAGCTCTCAGCAAATGATCACAACTACAGGTAAAAGATTCCTGTAGATCTTTCCAAACATATATTTCAAAATTAGTTTTCCTGAACTAAAATGCATTTGAAGATGTCCATAATGAGTTCTACAAAACTACTCATCTAAAAACAGTAATCGATCCGAGGTCTTTTTGGTTGCATTTCATCCTACTGCTGAAGAATTCTAGAATAACTTGAAAAAACAGATTTATTAATTTGTTTGTTTAATATTTCCACCAATTTCCCCTAGAGAAGAGAAGGTGACTTTGGGTGGCTTACAAATTATAATTACAAATTATAGATCTTGCTATAGTAGTAGTAATTCCCTTCACTAAGTAGTAGATGAGAGAACAATGCTGGCTCTGCCTTTATTTTCTCAATTTCTAATCTCCACAGAACTCTGAAAGAACTATAGTTGAAATAACAGAATAAGAGAGTTGGAAGGGAACTTGGAAGTCTTCTAATCCAATCTCTTGCTTTAGCAGGAGACTCAATATCATTCTGTACAAATGGCTGTCCAAGCTCTTCTTAAAAGCCTCCAGTGTTGATGCACCACAACTTCTGAAGGCCACCCATTCCACTGATGAACTTTTCTCACTGTCAGGAAATTTCTACTTAGTTCTAGGATGGATCACTCCTTCATAAGTTTCTACCCATTGCTTCTTATCCTGCCTTCAGTGCTTTGGAGAATAGGTTGTCTCCCTCTTTTCAGGGACAGCCCCTCAAAGATTGGATGACTGCTATCATATCACCCCTAGTCCATCTCTTTGTTAGACTTGACATACCCAGTTCTTGCCACCATTCATCACATATTTTAGCCTCTAGCCCTCTAATATCTTTTTTTATGTCATGGTGACCAAAATTGGATGAAGGATTCCAAGTGTGGTCTTACCAAAGCAATATATAACAGTATATGTGGAGGGAGCCCAAAACCCAGAAACAAAACATTTCTCATTATATACATATGGAAACACAAATTCTTATATCCTGGGAAGAATAATTACAATATGTTTTTTTCATTTATACTTTGGAACTGGTGGCGGTGGTGAACTTCTGCAGACAAAATGCTTGCCTCCATAACAGATCACAAAGTTGCTAGAAAGCCCAAGGAAGGAAATAAATTCCAGCTAGAGTTGGCATTTAAGACATCTTTTTTTTTTTCAAATAAAGATAGGGGTATCCTTCATGTTTAATCAAGACTTTTATCTTATTTGGATCTGTTAGAGGTTGGCTTCTGGATATAACCTTGCCTGGAATTTATTGATTTGTTTTTAATTGCACTTAACTACATTCTTTGGAATAGGAAATTGTTATTTCTTCTTTCAATATTTCCTCTAGGGCTCATTCTTGCTTCCTATTTTTAAATTAATAGTTATGGTAGAAAGCTTTCAATGGTCAATATAAATGAATTTATGACCAATCCTCCATCACTTCCATACTTCACTTCTACATTTCAGGGTATATTTAAGATGTAATGCTAATAATTGATGAAGAAATTGTTGTTCGATATACAGTATAGCACTTTATTTTACTTTTTTCTTGAAAAGGATGCAACTCAGATTGGTTTAAGGGCCGCTGAACAAGATAATACATGGAAGAAGTAAATGTTGCAAATGCCTAAAGGTCTACTTTAGGTTAAAAATCTTTTAATTGGGGAATTTTATGGGCAAAGGGTTTTAAATTGGAGAAGCCAAAGATAATTTAACTTCGTTTTAATGTATTTTAATATTTGTATTGTGTGTTTTTAATTTTGGCTGTTCACCGCCCCGAGTCCTTCGGGAGAGGGGGCGGTATAAAAATTTAATAAATAAATAAATAAATAAAAATACTTAGATAGCTATTTTTTCCTCAAATAACACAGGTACTCTAATTACAATGGTTTGGGGTTTTTTTAGTTTTGTGTACTTCTTGACTGACAACCATTAGTTTAGTGACTGTTCAAAGTTACAACGGCACTGAAAAAAAAACCAATTTATGACCATTTTTCACAAGACTGTTGCAGCATCCCCATTATCATATGATCAAAATTCAAACACTTGGCAGATGGCTCAAATTTATGATAGTTACAGTGTCCCACTATGTATGTCAGAAATACAAGTGGAATAATAGAAACTATCTAATTTGATTTTGAAAGAAAACCAGATGTTGGAATCACCAAAATCCTAGAATGAATTTTAAGGAATGTCCAAGGAACAACTTACTTCAAGTAATGCTGTTGTGGCTCTGTTGCCTGAGCCTGGGCTATCGACAGATGCAGACCCTGAGAGTGAGGGAGAGGAGTTGGCAAGGCCTCCCTCTCCAGGACCCTCCTTTCTGGCAATGCCTCCAGAGGACACCGAAGGCCAAGAGATAGGCCCAGAGCCAAGCACGTCCCTGCAGCCACAGGTGGACAGCAACGAAGGAGATAAGTGCTGGCTGGATCCTCAACAGCAGCTCAGGGAGAAGCATGCGCAGCAGAGGGGAAGGCGTGCCAGAGATTAGCTGAGTCACTGGACCACACCCCACAGGGTATAAATGTGGGTGTGGTGGCCAGTTCAGTTTGTGACGAGCAAAAACTAGAAATAATCCATGATCTCTGCATTACTGGACTTCTGCCTGCCTTGTCGGACTGCATTTGGACTAATCCTTGTATTGCTGAAACTTTGCCTGCTTTATCGGAATGCTTGCAGTCTAATCTTTGTTTTGTGTGAGTAAAGTCTGAATTGGCAGCTAGCCACTGGGTTGTTGCCAGCTTTATCTTCAAAGACTTTGTCGTGTGGCTTATTAACTCTGGGCCGTCTGTGGGGATGCATGTGTGGGACAGGGACAGAACAAATGCAATGTGAGACATCTTAGACATTCAGGTTCCTCAAATACAAAATTCCAATTTTTAGTTATCCGGAAGGTGCTTTTTCCAAGAGGCAACTGGACTTTCTGGTTTTTCTTTGAAGACGTTTCGCTTCTCATCCAAGATTCTTCAGTTCTTGGATGAGCTTAGCGCTGAAGAAGCTTCTTGAATGAGAAGTGAAACATCTTCAAAGAAAAACCAGAAAGCCCAACTGCCTCTTGAAAAAGCATCTTTGGGACAACCATGACCTGGATGATTGAGAATCTCCATAGACAATTTCTAATTATGTATGTTATTTAAGGAGAAAATGCCCTGTATACTTTTAAAATAATGATCTCTTTCCCCAAATCTAGTAAGTTCTTTTATGTATCTTATTTTGGTTTGACTGCACTTGACTTGAATATGAACATACAGTCTTTAGGTCTAAAAAATATCTGATATTTGGAATCTCAATGATTTCACTATGATCTCTCATAGGCTGAATTCCCTCCCATTGAAATATTAACATGCCTTTAATGTTAAATGTTTAGTAATCAGTTTATTTTGTCACTTGGGATGGGGCAGCTAGAAATGTAATACACGGTTTGAAATACTATTAGCAATAGCACTTAGACTTCTATACTGCTTCACAGTGCTTTACAGTCCTCTCTAAGTGGTTTACAGAGTCAGCCTATTGCCCCCAACAATCTGGGTCCTCATTTTACTGACCTTGTAAAGATAGAAGGCTGAGTCAACCCTGAGTCAGTCAGGATTAAACTCCTGGCTGTGGGCAGAGTCAGACTGCAATACTGCATTCTAACCACTGCACCACCATGGTTCTTTAATTAAGCTAACCTAGTATCAGTACTAACTTATACAAAGGTACATAAAACAGTTAATTTCAATTTCAAACTCAATTATTCTTTATCGTGTAGAGTTTTTCACAAACATGAAGCAAGGAGAAAGAGAGAGAGAGAAAAAAAAAATGGCCCAGAAATTGAGAGAAAGTGAGTCATAGTACAGGTACTAAAATAGTAAAACAATACTAAAGTACAAGAAAGCTAAATCGCTAAATTACTGACCTATTGAAATACAAAGATATATTCTTAGACTATTTGTAGTTTTTTTTCAGTTCCTACATTTTTTTAAACCTTTGGTTATCCCCCCCACCCTTGGACAGAAACATTTATGTTAATTGGGCATCGTTCAGTTGGTTTGGGCTATTAGTAACTGTAGAGATAAATGCTCATGATGTTGACTTCTCATTAATTTCAAGGAAACCACTAGAGAGCACCCATGTATTTGCAGAATATATTTCTGCTTCCTGCTACAGTATGCTCTGTTTTAATAATGCATAAAGAATTGCTCCTGAAATCATTATAAAAGAAAGTATCTTGATGCCTTTTACCCAGCACTAAATTAAAAGAACTCAATATGCTAATTGAACTAACCAAGTTAAAGTCCTTCCTCCCACACATGCCATATTGTAAGTGATGATGTCTATATATGGTGAATTTTTTTCCATGGTATGTGTATCTGTATACAGACACACATTCACACATACACATATCCTAAGATGTACGTCTCGGTGGAATCCATTAGAGCATTTTCAGTAGGCAAACATTATTATATTTATCTTTTTTTTTTATTAAGCATCTGGGAAGCTGATGCTAGTACATTCTGGATTCTCTCATTTTATGTTTCTATGTGGTGGCTAGGCCGAAAGAGAGTTTGATGCAAGAACTTCGTGGCTGAACATAAATTCAAAAGACATGCTGTTTCTAGCCGGTTTTATCTGCCTATTCAATAATGTATCACTGCTTCTTAATTAGACGCCAGCATTTATACAGATCTCACTTTTCTCTTTACAACTCTTATTTTGTAATTCTGGGCACAGCCATTAAACAATATCCTTTGGGATGGAGATACATAAATAGGATTGGACCATTAATCAATAAAATGTGACATGATATGTTCTTGCACATGCTAACACCAAGGGATCAACAGTAGCAATTTTTTTGAACATGCTTATTTTATCTTGTTATTTCTGTTGTCTGCAATTCCATATGTACAAACTGGAAAGATAGACTGAAATGATCCCTTGGACAATAAAATAAGAGACAGAGGGAGAGGGAGAGGGAGAGGGAAAGGGAAAGAGAGAGAGGGAGAGAGAGAGATTGTGAGGGAAGATCATTTTTTTAATTTCCTCCTCCTCTTTTACTGACAGCCAGTGAGTTTGGTATGATTTTTAAGGCCAGAAACCTGAAAATTACAAGACACATAAAACAGGTGGATGATCTTGGGCTGGTATGTATTTTAGCTCTTAAAAAGAAAAATAACATATCACTTCTCAAATGCTTTGCAAACTATAATGGGTCATCAGCAGGAATCATATATTTGAAGGCCCTCAATGCTTTCCTCCATGGCATTACTCCTTTATGGATTGCACCAGGGTGAACCATTTTCCACCCCACCCTTGCTATACCAGTGAGAGAGTTGATTGTGGCACAGATAGATGACTGATTGTGGTAGACATAGAGATTGATAGATAGATGAGAGAGAGTGAAAGCAAGACAGATAGATAGACAGATAGAGAGAGATAGATAGATAGATAGATAGATAGATAGATAGATAGATAGAGATAGATAGATGAGAGAGAGATGAGATATAGATAGATAGATAGATAGATAGATAGATAGATAGATAGATAGATAGATAGATAGATAGATGGATGGATGGATGGATGGATGGATGGATGGATGGATGGATGGATGGATGGATGGATGGATAGATAGATAGATAGATAGATAGATAGATAGATAGATAGATAGATAGATAGATAGACAGACAGACAGATGATAAAGAAGTAGAGTATCTAAATCAGGTCACCAAGAGAACTGCTGATAATCTAAATTCCCAGGCTTCATGTTTTGGTACATAGGCAATTTACAAAGTATAAGTTTTGGTCTGCCTGATAATTTGCTTATTGACAAATGCTACTTTTGAACTGGGAAACGGATGGAACCTTTTTTATTAAATGTGTGCCCATTTGAAGTTTTCCTCATGTCATTTTACCTGGAGCTGTCTTTCCTTGCACCCAGCTTGACCTTTCTGTGATACTACCCACACTGGAAGCATGACCTCACTAGTTTCACCTGCCTGTCCACCACTGCCTTTCTGCCATGGGGCCCAGCTGGAATTGCTGGCCCCTTGACACTATTGTCATTGGAGTTGGAAATAGCTGAAGAACATGGACAAAGGTTAGGGTTAAGAGACAGTAAGACCAAGAATACAAATAGAGCCAGGTGTTTTGCCTTTAACTACTGTTTCACATAAACTGAACTAAACTGATCAAAGAACAACTTTACATAAAAATGATACTATAGGTGTCCTTGATGCTCTCTGGTTGATTGTTTTCTTGCAGATATTTTATCACCAAAACTAAATAGTGCTAGTAGGGAGTGGGGTATGCTCTCAGTTTATATTCTAGTGGTCTTGGTGGTTCTTTAGTTGGGCTTTTTTACTCTTAGCTTGCTTGGTAGTTCATTGATCTACCAATGGGGTATTTCTTGACTGATAGTCTAATGTCAATCTTGATGTTAATATCCACTTATCTGGACATTGATTGCTGGTGAGGAGGTGTTCTGGTGTTTTTGTTTCCTTTTGACTATTGATTGTCTTTTTTGAATGGTATAAAGATGTTGTTTTTGTCTATGTGTCTACTGATGGCCCATTTATTAAAGCCCAGGCTTCCAGGAATTTTCTAGCATTTTTGGTCTTGGCTTGGTCTAAGATGGTCACAGTTTCCCAGTTGAAATTATAGTTAAGTCTACCCATGTGTTGTGAAATCAAGGACTTTTCATCGTGTCTCCTGACTGCTAGTTGGTGTTCATAGATGCACTCTGCTAGTCTTCTGCCTGTTTGTCCTGCGTAGTGGCTGTTGAGTCCTTACTCTGCATGTTGTAGATTATTCTCTTTTTCTTCTTCTGTGACTGCTGAATCTTTTGGTTTGACTATACTACACCAAACTATACTACTACTTCAGCTTCAACCACAACAATACATGAGCAAATAATAGATACAAACTCAAGGTAAATTGCTCCAAACTCGATTGCAGAAAATATGACTTCAGTAACAGACTGGTCAATGCCTGGAATGCACCACCTGACTCTGTAGTTTCTTCCCCAAACCCCCAAAACTTTAACCTTAAATTGTCTACTGTTGACCTCACCCCATTCCTAAGAGGTCTGTAAGGGGCGTGCATAAGAGCACCAGCGTGCCTACTGTCCGTGTCCTAATATTCCTTTTTACTCTTACTCTTTTTATGTATTCAAATTATGTTTATACTTTTACCTGTTATCTTATATATGCTTGACAAAATAAATTTATGAAATTTATAAACTTATTTCAGACAAATGGTTGTCCAATCTCTTCTTAAAAACCTCCAGTGCTGGAGCACAACTTCTGGAGACAAGTCATTCCACTGATTAATTGTTCTCACCATCAGGAAATTTCTCCTTAGTTCTATGTTGCTTCTATTCTTGATTAGTTTCCATCCATTGCTTCTTGTCCTGCCTTCAAACACTTTGGAGAATAGGTTGACCCCCTCTTCTTTGTGTCAGCCCCTGAGATATTGGCCTTTTGAATGCATCTTTTTTTTATTAAATATGAACACATTTTTGACAGTTCTACATATACTGAACACTACAAGAATCAGTTGAAATTCATTAGTTAATGTATTTTCTAATGCCATTATTTTGAATTACTTGAGTTATCAAACAAACCACAGAGTAGAAGGATTGTCTACTAATAACGGTGCTTTGTGACTCTCAAACCCTGGCACAAAAATACTTGTGAGAGTGTGAAAGATCACCGACATGACAAACATCTGTTGTCACATCACTAGCCTGTTCTCTGATTGCAAAGTGTGATAATATTAGTTTCTATGCATTTTTGTTATTATTTATCCAATATATTTATTATTTTATTGGAGGAGGGAAGACACTGTTAGGGAAAAAAAATACAATAATTCACCCCTCCTTCAATGATGTCTAAAATGTTTAAGAACCCCCCTCCCACCAAGCTTTCTTTTTTATATATAAATGATGTAATGGGAAGAATTATGTGTAAAGGCATGTGCAGCATCAGTTTATTACAATGCTAATAAACATAGGACTAGATCTGTAGCAGAACTGTCAAATGCATAGCCAATACACAGTTCTTTCTCCAGGGGAGAAAAATCTTATTTTTATAAGTAAAAATAGAAGAACGAGAGAGAAAGAGAGAGAGAAGGGGGGAGAGAGAGAGAAAGAGAGAAGGAGAGAGAGGAGAAAGAGAGAGAAGGAGAGAGAGAAAGAAGGGGGAGAGAGAGAAAGAGAGAAGGAGAAAGAGGAGAAAGAGAGAGAAGGAGAGAGAGAGGAGAGAGAAAGAGAGAGAGAGAAGGAGAGAGTAGGAGAGAGAGAGAAAGAGAGAGAGAGAGAGAGAGAGAGAGAGAGAGAGAGAGAGAGACAGACAGAGAGAGAGAGAGGAGTTTTTTAAAAACTTTGAAATGCCTGGAATTTTTACATTGCTGTGTGTTAAGATTCGTGCTTGAGCTAACTGACATTTGCACCACATGGGGTCAGCCTGACGTATAATCTGAAGAAAGCTGGTTTACAATTATTGATCAGGGAAGGGGTTCTGAGGCAGCCTTCATACAGAGCAAAGGTGAATATAGCGAGGGTCCCTCCGAAGTGTATTGAAAATTGAATGTTAGTAGATCAGGTACAAAGATGAGTTTCTAAATATCAACCACAGTGCAAATGTATTCTGCTTCCATTCATTTTTTATTAGCGTTAACTTTGTGGGCTAAAGCCTGACTGAGCATAAGAGAAAGAAGCTGGAAGGTTGGCTTCTATGCAGCGGTGAAATGCACTTACCTTCGCTACTGGTTTGGAAATCTACATGCGCAGTGGGTCAAAAATGGGACGTAATGAAATCCCGGTGGGTGGGCGGAGCCTCCCACCACCGGCCCTACCTGCTTGCACGAGCCGGATAGACCCGGCCAGATTTCACCACTTCTTTTATGTTTTCAAAAGTGCGCTTGAAGATTTTGTTTTTTTTAAAAAAAAATAGGGATTGGTGCACAAATCACTTAAATAAACAATAAATACAATATTTATTCATTGTATTCATTGCCATTTATAATAAATCATGCAAGGTTGCACTGATATCATTCTGTGTTGTCATGAAATGATAGGATGATCTTTCTGCTAATGGAAAGAATGCTTTAAAAATGGGATAAAAATAATGTATGGGGAATTCTTAGCTTTTCACTGCAAAGCCATTAAATATATTCTATAAAGGATTTAAGTTAAAATATCAGGCGTAGGATGTATTTATGGTATTAAAGGAGCTTGCACTTAGGATATATTCTTTGCCCAATTCTATTTAATTTTACGTTTTTGATATTTTATGAACAATCAAAAACGGGTATTAATTTAAACTGAAAAATAACCTAAAACAACATAAATCTGTTAAATTAACTTTAGGTAAATGGACAGTATTAAAGTGCAATATCAGATGGTGAAAATTATTTTTCTATCCTTTACATGTCTATACAAAATAATTTAGTCCCAAGAAGTCAGGCAAACTTATTTATTTTTCAGTTGGTGTTTGTGGATCTGATCCAGGGGAGGTTAACTGCAGTTAAGACCATCTGAAATCGATGTAGAAAATGAAATTGTGCAGGTTTTAAGGAGATCAAATGCCTCTAACCTATCCTTGCAGGTCTATAAAAATTTCATAAGGAGTTGATCCCACCGAACACAAGTCTTTATTTGTGTAAGGCTTATATAATTCAGGACTACTTTAATACTATATATCATATACTATATACTGTATATATTTCTACAAAGTTTTAGCTTTTTTAGTTATTTACATGGACATGTGCCTACAAATAGGATGCAGAATGCCTATTGTTGTCAACAATTTCCATGTATTTAGCTAAGAGTTTCAAATGATGGTAGCTGAAAAGACATGTGCAACTCTTCCATTGTTCCTAGGTGAGATGGAGACCACTAGCTTTTTTGCATTAAACCAAACATAAGAATAGCTCCTTTTAGAGCTCCATTTTAATACATGTAGGTGTGGTACTAAAAGAGCCAAATCTGCTGATTTTTAAAAATATCTGGATAAAATAGCAATACCACTTAGACTTATATACCGCTTTACAGTGCTTTACAGCCCTCTTTAAACAGTTTACAAAGTCAGCATATTGCCCCCAACAATTTGGGTCCTCATTTTACCCACCTTGGAAGGATGGAAGGCTGAGTCAACCTTGAGCCTGGTGAGATTTGAACTGCCAAATTGCAGGCAGTCGGCAGTCAGCAGAAGCAGCCTGCAGTGCTGCATTCTAACCAGTGCGCCCCCGTGGCTCCTAAAATCCTGCATGCTTTCAGATTTCATATTGGAAGATTTTTCTGTCTCGGAACAGACTAGCTCTTCTTTTTGATAACCTAAACCTTGTGAGATGCCACAAAGTTCATCATATTGTCCCCTGCTTTATGTCTACCTGAAACTATTGGAAGAAATTATCATCTGCCCATGCAGAATGAGTATCCTATATGTTAATCCAGAGGTCTTCAAACTTGGCTGCTTTAAGACTTGTGGACTTCAACTCCCAGAATTCTCCAGCCAGCATAGCATGGCATAGCATAGCATAGCTGGCTGGAGAATTCTGGGAGTTGAAGTCCACAAGTCTTAAAGCTGCCAAGTTTGGGGACCCCTGTGTTAATCAATGGTGGTATTCAGCTGGTTATATCCGGTTTGGGAAAACTGGTAGTGGCAGCTGCGGGAGGCTCTGCCCACTTGCCTGGTCATCATCATGTTCCATTTTTGATGCTCTGCGCAGGTGCAGAAGGCCCTGCGCATGCGCAGAGGTGGTGCACACACGCTCACATTTGCTAACTGGTAGAGAAGGTAAATGAATACGACCACTTACCATGTTAATGATATCCAGTTGTATGTCCCTACTCTAGACCAGATTGCAGGAACAGTTCATCTGCAATACAGATAAGACACTTGTCCAAAACCATCTAGGCTCAGCTCATGGTTTGAGTCTGAATATGGTGTCACTACTCCTAAATGGTTCAGACTCTGGAGGTATTCCTGTTGGGTTTTCATGTAACAATTACAGCAGGGGTGGGTTCTACTTACCTTTACTACTGGTTCGCAGTGGGGCCACGTGCGCACACACTCTTCTGCGCATGCGCAGAAACGTTTTGATGACGTCGGGGTCAGTGGGCGGGGTCTCCCACCAGTTTTACTACCAGTTCTATAGAACCGGTGCGAACCAGGGGCAACCCACCACTGAATTACGGACAGGGAAAGTTCTCCCTACCTTTGGCTGATTCACCAAATTGCAAAACTATTTAGAATTGGATGCTTAAAGGTCTTATTTAGAATTGAATGATTAAGGTCCAATTTGAGAAATTGGTAGGAGAAGTCCCAGAGATAGTCTTTTTTTTTCCACTGAAACACTTTCTCTTTGGAATAGCCTTCCACTGGAAGTTCAGTAGGTCCCTTTTTGCTCATATTTGGAAAAGCCATAAAAATGTAGCACTATATGGTTTCATCATCAGCACTGAGATTGAGTATCAGCAGGGAATGTGTTATTTACTTCATAATTTTAATTGTTTTATTAACTTGGCTGTGTTTTGTAATTATTTCATTGTTATTTGTAAACCATTGGGAGTCGTACTGGAATATTGCAGTACATAAACACTGCCAACAAACAAACAAAAAAACAAACAGTCCTGGTGAATCAGTGTAGGCATATTAAGGTTATTAATTGTCACCCAAAAGTCTTACAAGATTATGTGGCTTTCTGGTCTGGGTCTTAAAGTGGAAAAATATATATATATATATTATGAATTGTGTCTCGTTCATTTTGTAATCTCAAAAACGTGTAGAAGATTGTACAGAAGTTTGTTTTATACCTTTCGATTTATTCAGTTCAATTATGCTTTCCTTTCCTTCCCTCCTCCTTCGAATGTCTTGATAGAACATTGCAGAAAGGCTAATGTGGTATGCTTATATTAAGTGGAGATGGATCAGACTATATCTAATTCCAGAATAAATGTATGAACTCCGAAAAGCAAGATGACACGATCCAATGTCAAGTATGTCACTTATAAAATCAGCAAGTGTGGTCCTGTGTCTGTCTGTCTGTCTGTCTGTCTGTCTGTCTGTCTGTCTGTCTAATTCAAATTGTCAGTGCATAACATATTGTTCTGCCCCAGCTCCGGATTTCCAAGGATATTGACACACACCAATGGTCCTTATCAAATTTATTAAGTAACAAGAATAAACAAGACCGGCAAAGGTTGGCAACCAGTTCAGAAAATAAGATATGATAAACCAAAATACTCTGATAATAATACAAGTTGTTTCCAGCAAGAACACACTAGCTGTGTGCGACTTAAATAGGCTAAGGGAGTGGCCAATTATCCTCAAGCCCTACTCTCGAAGAGACCTCCTCCTCCTGAGTAGCCACTCCTGCTTTTTGGCAGCTCTGCATGCCCGTGCATTGAGAAGAGGCTCCTCCCCTTCATCCTCTTCACTTAAAGGAGCCTCTGGAGGTTCTGAAGGCCCTGGCTGAGTCTCTGCCTCTGGCATCACATCCTCTTCAGCCTCCTCGCTGTCCGACGCGAGTGCTGGCTGTGCAGGCTGCTGGCGCGACACCACACCAGCCTCCTCTTCATCGGGATTAGCCACAATCCACGCAGGCTGCTGGCGGGCCACAACACTTATGTACAATGAGATTGGTTGAGCTCCCTCAGTGCACCCCCCTCAACACAATACAGCTCACAGTGAAGACAGAAAATCCCTAGCCCAATAAATCATATTAACAAAACACCCAGTCCTATTGCACCAGTGTGAACATGTTACACATTGCGCCGGCCCTGCAGTCCATCATACTACGTAGTTATGATGTTTTTTCTCATTCAGGAGTCTGACAGCCCACGGATAAAAACTGTTCTTCAGCCTGTTTGTGTGGCTGGCTATACTTCTATATCTCCTTCCCGATGGTAGGAGGGTAAAGAACTGATGACCAGGAGAGTCGTCCGTCTATCTATCTATCTATCTATCTATCTATCTATCTATCTATCTATCTATCTATCTATCATCTATCTATTTTTTTTTCTTACAAGAACATTTAAAATGTAAAGATCCATGGTGAAAGTAAAGTATTATTAAGATTCTAAAAGCTTTCCTTTCTAATTTCTCATAGCTCCAGGGCAAGGAGGCAGGCTAAATATATCATAAGTTTAATAAGCCTAGAAGTATGATTAAAATAAAATAGAGTAGTTTTTCATGGTTTTAAGTGTAAAACACTTTAATAATATAGGCAGACCTCATTGATTTTGATCTACCATTAGCCACTGGAGAGGTCATTAGCATCAAGAAATCCCATGTTATCTTTGAAAGTTTGGGTTAATGAAATTTTACAGGAAATGTATTGCCTTCTTGGCTTTCTTTTTTCAGATAGTCTCAGTACGAATAGAAAATGCCTAGAACATAGTTTACATGCGACAGTGACACTTATCTTGTATATCCGATCTAAACTGGTAGTGTTGATTTTGGTGCTCAAGATCAATACCAATATAATTCAGCTTGAAAGCCATTTGAAATAATAAGGGCTTAACTTTATGCACACATCCACTGATTCCAATAGATTGCAACTGCACCAAATTTATTGACATATACTCCAAGAGAAGGGGTAAAACTACCAGAGGATTTCAGTGAACAGTAAAACAAAGAAACCACACTGCACACAAAAATGCAATCTATAATTTGTAGACATACTGAATTGCAAAAAGAAAAAGAAAAAAAAAGCTATAGATGTAGGCATATCAACAACTCTTCATTCTCTGCAATTCCTCCATAGATCTGTTTCCAAAATAATCCTAATCTTAGAATGGATAAATTATTTCTCTGCTTCTCAAAATTATTGGAAAGGAGTAGGAAGAAGAGAAACAGGATATCCTTTTTTTTCTACCAACTTCTCCGGCGGCAGAAAGCCAGTCACCTCGTTGAATGTGGCAAGTTGTTTGACGTGGAATTTCCCATGAATGAAATTGTTTTATATTCTACCTCTGGATTTCCATTAGCCTAAGAAGGTAAAGGGATCCCTGCAGATTTTACTCTGCTATTAATTGCTGGCGGAACATACAAAGATCCAGGTCTATAGAGCCTGTGTCCTGAGCACACTCTTGTCCTGCAGTGAGTCTTGGACCTTTATGCATGGCAGGAGAGAAAGTTGAAGACCTTTCATATGCGCTGTCTTCAATGTATTCTTGGCATTATCTGGCATGACAAAGTTCCAAATAGTGCAGTCTTGGAATGTGCTGGAATTTCTAACATATATACACTATTGAAACAGTGACATCTACACTGGCTTGAGCATGTTGTGAGAATGGCTGGTGGTCGGATTCCGAAAGATCTTCTGTATGGAGAATTAGTGTAGAGAAAGCGTCTTAGCTGGAGACCACAGCTGTGATATATGGATATTTGCAAGAGGGATCTAAAGGCCTTGGGAATGGACATTAATGACTGGGAAACCTTGACCTCTGATCGTTCAGCTTGGAGGCTAAAGACGCAGCATGGCCTTATCCAATTGGAAGAGACACTTGTTCGGCAGGCTGAGGCAAAGAGGCAGTCCCAGAACCAATGAAATCTGGGGGCTGGGCAGGGGACAAAATATATCTGCCCTCAGTATGGAAGGGATTGCCACTCTCGAATTGGCCTTTTTAGTCACACCAGATGCTGTTTTAGGACCTCTTTCCATAGTAACAGTGGTGGGATTCAGCCAGTTCGTACCACTTCGAGAGAACCGGTTGTTAACTTTCTAAGCAGTTTGGTGAACTGGTTGTTGGAAGAAATCATTAGGACAGAGAACCGGTTGTTGAATTATTTTAATCCCACCACTGCATAGTACCATAGTCTTTTGAGACTGAAGGTTGCCAATGATTAATTGCTGACTTTAGGAGGTGATGCTCATCTCCATTTCAAGGCCATTGAGCCATGCTGTCTGAGGACATTTTCCATGATCATGTGGCCAGCATGATGTCATGGACCCCTGTTATCTGAAGTGGTACCTATTTATCTACTCACATTTGCATGCTTTCAAACTGCTAACAGAAGTTGAGCCGAATATGGGAGTTTACCGCATTATATGGCACTCGGGTCTTGAATATGGGCTGCAAGTCTTCCCTAGTGTCTTAACCACCGAAGCACCATGCCATCCTATCAGCCTAAGATTAAGTCAAATACAAAATGGCGTTCTCAGTTAATTGTGGATCATTAAATATTTTTTTAAAGAGGAGGAACTCTTTAATACTGATGAAAACAAATGTAAAACAAGTTGGAGCTACACTTGCATTCATGTGTGTTAAATGCCTTTTCCCATTTTTGTACAAGTTAAGTATTTGTGTTTCATTACATTTCTACCCAATCCTATTTCCTCTTTCATGGTCTTCCTTTATGTTGAAATATGTGATTTCTTTTCTTCCGATACTATCTGAATAATTGGGAAAACTCACATAAGTTAAAAACCCAAATGGGGAGACATCTAAAAGGAGGAAAAAGCAGGGGTAGCCAAGAAAACATAGTTGCAATGTAACACACAGCTTGGATGAAATGAAAACGTGGGAAACAATTTGTTTAACTGCAGTTCTACTTTGAACGGAACATGTAATTAGATAATATTTCATACAGCTGAGATGAAGTTCAAGAGATAGTGAGTTGTGATTTCAGTAACTATCCATGAGGGTCATCAGTACATGCCTTGCGCTTCTGAAACTGTTTTGCTTTCATAAAATTTCTACAGAAGTCAGCTGTAATCCTCTTTATCTGTGAAATAACTCAATGAATTTCAAGTTTTTTTCTAGCTGCGGGAATTTTCTACTTGGCTACAAGTTTTTCCCCCATCAGGATTTTTATAAGTTACTTGAGAAGGGGAAGACAAATAATTCTGGTAACTTTCCAGTGTTTACTAGTGATCTGTCTACTTGCACATGAAACAATATGTTCAAGTTACTATCCTTACACAAAAATGCAAATTCCCATCTATATATCTATTTTATATCAAATGAATCTGTTCAATTATCAGATTAAATCTGCAGGATTAAAGATAAACATTCAGTAGGAACAGATAGACCAGAATATTTTTATATTGTGTCAGTTTCATACATATGCATGGAAAGTATGTTATTTCTTCCTAACATATCAATCTACAAATTGAAACATATTCAGGAAAAAATATGATAGAATATATTAAGTTATTTTCTGAAACAATTGGCATCGTATTGTGGTCTTTGCACACATTCCAAAATATGGATCCTACATGGCTATTGAAAGAAATTTAAGGATGTTTAAAACTTGGTTCTACAGACTTACTTTTCTTTCTGCACTGAGGGATACAAAACATATTTTGTTTTATTACTGGAATGCCAATGCCACCTACATCTTTATCCCAGAGTTCTGCTGCACCTGATATATGGAAATGGGTTTAAATCTCAGGACTAAGAACCCTTATGGACCATGGATTTATTCAATTCCTTGTTAAAGCCATACACATTGGTAGCCGTTAACATGTCTTGTGATAATGAATTCCACAAGTTAATTATATGGCGTGTGAAGAAGTCCTTTTGTCTGATGTAAATCTCCTTCCAAGTAGCATCACAATAAAAACTCCAGGTCCTGGTGTTAATCAGGAAGTGCCATGGCAAGACAAGATTCTGCACGGGATGCACCATTGACAGATGACTTGAGGTGGCAAACATTGGGAAATCTACCAGTGGCTGGAAAATGCTGGTGTAAAAGACAACACTGAAAAACTGATCACAGCAGCCCAAGAACAAACACTAAATACCAGATCTATAGAACCAGTTGTCTACTACACCAGACAGGACACGAGTTGCAGACTACTTAGTTGGACAGAGACAGTCCAACACAAGTGGAAGGGTATAAGATGCAGGCAGGAAGAGCATACGCTGAACAGCACAACCAAGTCGTAGGCACTGTGTACAAGAACATCGGTTAAACCACAGGTGTCAAACTTACGGTATCAGGTTGCCATCACGTGACATTTTGTGATGTTTTTCCCCTTCATGGAGCTGGGGTGGGCGTGGACTGCACATGACGCATCCAGCCCATGCGCCACCAATTTGACACCCCTGGGTTTAAGCCTCTCACATCCAGATGGGGGATCCCACAGAAGATTGTGGAAGATAAGAGGACTAAGATCCTATGGGATTTCCAGATCCAGACAGACAGGCAGATAACTGGTCAATCAACCAGATATTGTGGTAGTAGAAAAGGACCAGAAGACAATGGCAGGTGATGGATGTAGTGGTGCCAGGTGACAGCAACCTCAAGAAGGAGTATAGGATGTGGAAAGAAAAGACTAAAGTGGTCCCAGGGATTGTAGGAGCTCTTGGAGGTATGACTCCTAAATTGGGAGAGTAGCTCCAGTAGATTCCAGGAGTTCTCTGTCCAGTAGGATAGAATAGAATAGAATTCTTTATTGGCTAAGTGTGATTGGACACACAAGGAGTATATGCTCTCATTGTACATAAGGAGAATAAAATGCATTCATCAAGAATAAAAGGATACAACACTTAGTGATAGTCAAGGATAGTCAAGGATGCAGTGCTAAGAATAGTTAAGATACTGCCAAGAAGTCTCAAACTCCCAGGCCCTGGTAGAAGACCTAAGGAAGACAGATACCACCCATATGGGTGAAAAATATTTTTTATATATACTGTAAAAACATTTTCGCTCTTCTCCCAAATTAGTTTCTTCCATTCTACCCCCCCTCCCTCATTTTATCTGTGATGTGTCAACAATTGTGTTGTTTAGCAAAGAAGGTACTGCTATCAGTCATGGTTATTAACGACTTATAATTGAAATCACCAGACATTTAAATTAAAGGCTCTTTAAGTTAAAATGCTAGGAAATGTACTATTTTATACCACCTTATAGCTTAAATTTTAAAATTGTTTAGAATGCTCCCCAATTATGTATAACAAATGTATAGAAGAATGGCATCATTCAACAAGCCTGAAACTATAATTAATCCATAGCTCTACTCATATAAATAGAAATGGAATTTTATGAGACCAAAAGGAAATGTTGAACTATTGAAAACCAAGACTATTATAACAACTTTGGATCTTACTAGAAGAAATAAAATTAGCCAGAATCTTCTAAATTGTTACCAGATCTTTTTTGTTATCCTTACTTCAAAGATTAAGGAGAAGAATCGAAGTCATGAAGAAGCATGTAATATTGTGAATAGGATCTAATAGTCCACTTCATTTTTCTTTATAATGAAAAATAAATAAACCAAATTTGGCAAACTTGACTGACAGTAAAGGCAGGTGAATTTTCCTTATTATACTTCAATCTACCGTGTTTCTCCGAAAATAAGACCCTGTCTTATATTTTTTGAATCCCGAAATAAGCGCTTGGCCTTATTTTCGGGGAGGTCTTATTATTTTGGGGCGTGTGGAGCAAGATGGGGCTCCTCTTGCCGTCTTATCTGATTTCCAGCTCTGCGTTTAAATATTTTTTGGGAGGGCTTATTTTCGGGGGGAGGCTTATTTTAGCGCATGCACTCAAAAGCCCTATTGGTCTTATTATCAGGGGATGTCTTTATTTTTGGGGAAACAGGGTATTTACTTCAAATATTCTGATTCATTTAACATGTAAAGAACTACTATATACTTAGAGAGAAACAAGAAAGTGTAGGTATCGATTCTTCATTTTAATCCCAAAAGGACATGCCTTTTCTTTTTTAAAAAAAAGAAGTTGCAGATTTTTCATATGTCAGATTTTTCAAATTTCTATTTGAAACCAGGAACTCTGACTTCTTATCTACTGTCATTTCCTGTCTTTCTCTAGCTACGTTCTATAATTTCAAAATCATAACATATAGTACAATATTAATAAGGCAAGGGAGAACACAAGGGACTCGGCGTGATGTTCGTCTTTTACCACCGTCAGTTTTATTTTAATGATACAAAATATAAAAAAGGCAGTTTATTTACTTGTTTTGAGGCATCTGTGTTTCTTCCCTGATGCTTTGCTACAGTCTCCATCTCTGTTTGCTTTTGAATGTCGCCTGATGGGTAAAATCTATCTTAGATCAGAGGTTTGCAGTAGCTTCTCTTTCACTTCTTTGTTACAATCGCTTGTACCTGCTGCTAACTAGTGCTCTCTCATCTTTTTCACCTCCTTTTATTCCCCCCACCTTCTCCATTTTGTTAACAGACAGAGGGGCTTCTCAAGATACTTTGTGCCTTGCAATTACTGTGGCTCTAAAACATTCTGGTGTCAATGATGGCAGCATTCTTTTGTCCTGAGGTCCAATAAACCTCAGTCTATTTTGGGCAAAGCTGGATGCATCATTAGAAAAGCCAAGAACAATTTTTCACTTTGTTGTGAAAGAGACTAATAACATTATGGAAGACATAGTTGCTGTGAAACAGCGATCTCATTGTGAAGCTGAGAAGCAGGACAAAAATCATCGCCTTGTTTAAAAAGTTTTGTTCATCCAGCTGCCCAGAGCCATTTGCCTTTGGGGCAGGGTGAGGGAGAAGATGGAAGCAAGACCTTAGAAAGGTGTTTTTCTTTCTTTTTCTTTCTTTTTTTTTAAAAATATTGCTGTTTTATGATATTAGTAAGACCTTTGACATTATTTGACATTATTGCACAGGCAATAATGTCAAATTCCATTACTAGCCAAATGTTGGTGTGATGTATTACTAAACAAACATCTTCCAATTGATTGATAGGTCCACCGATTAATCAGTGAACAGTTAAATCTCATTGCATATATTTGTATGTTATTTTGTCTGTGTGTGTGTGTGTGAGGGGAGGGGGAGAGAGAGAGAGAGAGAGAGAGAGAGAGAGAGAGAGAGAGAGAGAGAGAGAGAGAGAGATATGCTGGTTATTAATTTAAAAATCCTACCTTTGTTTTATTTTAAAACAAAATGACAAGGGAAAAATAGTATGAAGGAAATGGAAAAGCTTCTGGAATCTCTCCAAAAATATTAAGTGAGAAAATAATTACTTCTGCAAGCCTACAATTGTTTTACGTTCTTCTTTCTCGAGGAAGAAAAGACAGGAAAAAATCCTGGTTCTTTACAAAATAAATGAATGTAATAAAAATTGTACCGGGAATATAATAAATAATGTCAGTCATTACCTCATGCTCTGTCCTACCATTTACCTGTGGTGTTATCTTTCTTGAGCTACAACTGAAGGTATATGGTTGCTGATTCACAATCTTCATTAGCAAAAGGCATGTAAGTGGACTGCACTTTATCTGCAGATGATCCAGGTTCAAAATTCATTATCTCCAGATGTTGCTAAAATGCAAAATGTGGAAATAGAGTGGTGGTCATATTTGCAATTAAAATCCAGATATAAATCTGATATGGAAAAAACTGGAATTCAAATGGAACCGAATCAGTTGGATAAAATTTTATTACGCCCCAATGAGAAATTAATAACGAAAATTTATAATTTTCTATTGGAATATAAACTAGCAGAGGAAGTAGTTAAAGAGAATATGATCACATGGGCGACAAATTTTGGGTATGCAATAGAATTAAATAAGTGGGAAAAATTGTGGAAAAGTATTAATAAATTAACATTATCTGTACCATACAAAGAAAATGCTTATAAATTGTTCTATAGGTGGCATCTACCACCAGCGCGAATTTCTAAAATGTTTCCCAGTATATCTCCACTCTGTTGGAAATGTAAAGCGCATAAAGGGACATACTATCATATATGGTGGTCATGTCCCAAAGCTAAAAAATTCTGGAACAATATAAAAATGCAACTGGAACAAATAATAACTCAAAAGGTACCATTAAAACCAGAAACTTACTTATTAGGAATACCTACAAGCAAATATGAAAAAGAAAGAATATATCTAATAACACACATTTTGACTGCAGCAAGAATTATATACACACAAAATTGGAAACAAGAAGAGGTCCCAACTCAAGAGAAATTAATATCCAAAATTATGGAATGCGCTGAGATGGATAGACTCACCAAGGAGATCCAAGGAAAGGAAGAATCTGAATATTATCTGGTCTGGCAAAAGTGGTATAAATGGTTAGAGGGAAGTGAAAAAAAAAAAGAGAAGAAAGAAAGAAAAATTAAATAAAAGAAAAGATATCAATAGAGTAAAATAAATTTTTACATCAAATGAAATTTAAGAGACACCAGATATCAATAAAATAATATCATTATATAAGATGAGAGAAATAATGTATACTGAAGAATATAGGATATTGATATTGTAACAATTCAGATATTATAGGTAGATGTCATTAAGATGATGCTTGTTGTAAATTGTTTTACTTGCATTTATAAATGTATTATGTGGTTTCTTAAATTAATAAAAGTTTAAAAAAAAAAAGGCAGTGATTTATAGCAAGTATAGTTGTTACCAGTGGTATAGTGCTTAAGGAACTGGATTAGGATCTGAAAGGCCCCAGTTTAAATATACCCTCAGTAAAACATCACTAAATGGCCCTTTCACTCTTTTTTTAGCTTAGTTTTCCTTATATGATTTTTTTAATTCTCTTTCTTGTTTGTTTGTGAACTGGAGGAAGATTTGAGATTTACATTCCAGAAGAAAAGATGGACTGAAATAATCTAATAACAATTGGATTGTAAATAGACCAGGAAATTGACTCACAGTAATAAAGTAAAAAAGTAATAAACTAAAAAAGGGATGCAGTGGCTCAGTGGCTAAGATGCTGAGTTTGTTGATCGAAAGGTTGGCAGTTCAGCAGTTTGAATCCCTAGTGCCGCGTAATGGGGTGAGCTCCCGGTACTTGTCCCAGCTTCTGCCAACTTAGCAGTTCGAAAGCACGTAAAAATGCAAGTAGAAAAATAGGGACCACCTTTGGTGGGAAGGTAACAGCATTCCGTGCGCCTTTGGCATTTAGTCATGCTGTCCACATGACCAAGGAGATGTCTCTGGACAGTGCTGGCTCCTCGGCTTTGAAACGGAGATGAGCATCGCCCCATAGAGTCAGGAATGATTAGCACATATGTGCTAGGGAAACTTTACCTTTTCTTTTACCTAATAAAGTAAAAACTTCTGTGTTGCTTTGGTATATGCTGGCATGTCAGAGAATTTATCAAATTGTGTTTCATAATATCCATTTTAATCAATAAAAAAAAATCTTACTCTGCCAGTGTGTAGTAGATCATAGCTCAGTTCCATATTTCATACATGTAAATCCCCAAATTCATTTTTATCTTCCCGTAGATTTGGATGGTTTCTGCTTGAAACCCAGGAAAGCAGCAATAAATTGGTATGCAGTTTAGTTTGATATTTCAGGGGAAAAAAAACAACATTGAAACTACTAATCCACTATTTAAAATCTCTCCCAAATTCAGACCCCATCTACCTGCAATAATCTTTTGTGTAATCTTTGGTCTAAAGAAAGAAGAAACAAGGAACATACAATACTTTGAGTAATTTTCCAAGGTTACTTTCCTGTGTTATTGTTTTATCAAACAGAAAGAAAAGAAATGCACAAACAAGCCTATTGTTTCTTTGACAGTTGCAATCACTACTAGTTCTAGTTACAATAAAGTTAATGCATTGGTTCTTTCTTCTTTTTTTAATTTTTTTAAATTTATTATTATAACAAAATATGACAATACAAAACATACAACATATATACATAAACTTTCTTCACAGCTATTTCGTGATGCTCTTCTTTTGTTATTCACATTTCCCCTTATTTCTCTTCACATTTATTTCATTAACTGCTTGTCCCATTCATTCTTAATTACAATATATTTCTCATCATTCATGCCAATTTTCTAGTTTTTATACTTTAATAAATGCTTACGATACTAGACAATATTACACAGTGTTAACAGTAAGGACCTTCAAATTTCTAGGTTCTACCATATCACAAAATCTATAATGGGCAGCTAACATCAGAAACATCAACAAAAGAGCACAACAAAGAATTTGCTTTCTTTCTTTCCTTTCTGGTCTTTCTATCTTTTAACCCTATTTTTCTGCTTCATTTTTCCTATCCTCCAGCCACTTATACCATTTATGCCAAATTATATAGTATTCCGTATCCACCTTTTCTTTAAGTTCTTTTGTTAGTTTGTCCATTTCGGCACATTCTAAGATTTGATTCCAAGAAAGATGGTTCTTTCTTCTAATACAATAGAAAAAATGACATTTGCTGAAAATTATATAGAATTCATACAACTGACAGAGAATCACAACCCCACAGTTCAAACACATTGTATTTTCAGGCATCATTATTATATATTTAAATATTCTTCAACTGATTTATGAACAAAAGCATGGTTCTCGAGATTAAATTGCTTCTTTAAGATCTGGGTTTGATGAACAAGCATTCTCTATGTATACTCAGGAGAGAGAATCTGATTTGGGTGACCTAGCTACTAAAAAGCATCTGTGAAAATTAGGAGTAGCCTTTATGTCTCTCGTAATAGATAACAATCAAAAGATAAGATGGCGGACTCTATTTATTTGCTAAGGTTTTCTGTCTCATCATTTCACTAATGGCAGGGAAGCATACTCAGAAAACAATTTTCTAATTTTAGAATAACCCTTTCATACAGATTGTTTTAAGAATGAATGAGTGATTGAAAATTACTCAATGAACTGTCACAGTTAAAGTTCAGCTTCATTCGACATATCGGATGCTGGTCATAAACAGTGACAATAATAGAAAAGGTGGGTAGTTTCATGTTTTACTAGTAGTAGTAGCAACAGTAATATCATTATAAATATTGGAAAATTATAAAATCATGTTAAGAAAAGGAGGAAAAAAGACATTCAGAAAAAAAATATATTAAAAATAACATCAAATAATACAAAACAAATGAAATTTGGTTGGTTAGTATGGGAACATGGTTATAGAATTTGATGGGCTTGCTCTAGCAAACTCTTCCAATTCTGATTACTGGTACTTGTTGAGATTGTGAGAAATAGATGGTGTGAATAACCCAGCTCCCTCTGTCAATTTTCATTGAAGGGCAATTTAAGTCTATCTAAAGTTAATTAACAGTAAACACATTATAGTGTGTATAATCAAGAAATGAAGCAATCACTTACATCGTCAGTCATAATTTGAGAGTCTTAGGCAGAATAAAGTTTGTTTTATGCCTGACTCAAAAAAATCATTCTCTGAGATTCTTAAAAGGCCAGCACAAAGGAAAAGGAAATTAAACTAAATTAATTAGAACAATAAAGGATAAGACAAACTAGAAATAAATAAATAAAGAAAGAAAGAAAGAAAGAAAGAAAGAAAGAAAGAAAGAAAGAAAGAAAGAAAGGAGGGAGGGATGGAGGAAGGAAAGAGAGAGAGAGAGAGAGAGAAAGAAAGAAAGAAAGAAAGAAAGAAAGAAAGAAAGAAAGAAAGAAAGAAAGAAAGAAAGAAAGGGGAAAAGGTGAGATATATGCACACACACACACATTAATATTGCTATTGATATACAGACATACATACAATGCAAACATGTAAATGTGTGTCTTTGTCTGTGTGTTTCTCCATGTGTTTATATTCCCCCCTCAAGAAAGTAACTTTCACCACCATCAAAATAAGCATAAATACTGTCATAATCTTGTCACCTTCTCTTAGTTAACAAATATAAAAGTCTTTGTTCCATAACCCAATAGGCAAAGTAACCTCCAATTTAGTTACCAGCAAAAAGCCCAAACAGACCTCTAAGATATTAACATTAATTTATATATATAAAACTCAACATTCCACATCTCCATCCTTAACTATAGGCAAATTCACACTCAATAAAACACTAAAATTTATCTTAACAAAGAGAAATAATTTCTCCTTTATAAGGGCAAGTTTGCCAAACTTCCTGACTTTGAGTAAAAAGATGTTTAGATGCAAAGTCAGTATGAGCATTATTAAGTTAGAATACATAAAATAAACATGTGGGAAGAACTAAACAAATTATTCAATGTAAGCAAGTTCAGCACATGACAGTTTTCCAGTTAAGATATTATCAAATAAACTAAGATATTAACAAGTAAAAAAAGCCCATGTAACAACATGTCCCATTTTATATGTGGTCAGATAAGTTGACTACTTCTTCTTCTTCTTCTTCTTCTTCTTCTTCTTCTTCTTCTTCTTCTTCTTCTTCTTCTTCTTCTTCTTCTTCTTCTTCTTCTTCTTCTTCTTCTTCTTCTTCTTCTTCTTCTCCTTCTTCTTCTCCTTCTCCTTCTCCTTCTTCTCCTCCTCCTCCTCCTCCTCCTCCTCCTCCTCCTCCTCCTCCTCCTCCTCCTCCTCCTCTACAAAACAATATTTTTCTGTAATTCAGTCAGATGATTGTTCATCCTTGTTACATATTTCTTCAGTAAGAAAGGTAAACTCTTACATATTTTTTTCAAATAAATATTTATTTTCAAAGCTTCTCTGGATTTCTTCATGTTGCTGGATATTCTCTGCCAGAAGGGGCAGCTAAGAATTTCTGGAGGGCAGAAATGGATTAATCACTCTACTAGTCCTAAAAGTGACCTTAAGCACATATTTTTCTGCTGCACTTCCAAAATACATTTTTTCCCCATCTTAACTTGCATTAAGTGACTTTGTATGATTGGGATAATACAGTTTGTTCTAGCCTAATCCCAGTCTATTGTCTATGAAATGCTCTTTCAACCAGATCTATGCTTATGCTTTCTAAAATCTTTGATGACTGTTTTTTTTTAAACCATGAGCATTATAATGGCACAATTGCTGTAATTCTTGGACTGTAAAAATCAAGTTACTGGTAAAACCTAATGTAAATCCTTCCCTTCCCTTCCCTTCCCTTCCCTTCCCTTCCCTTCCCTTCCCTTCCCTTCCCTTTCCCCTCCCCTCCCCTCCCCTCCCCTCCCCTCCTTTCTTCCCCTTTCCTTTCCTTTCCCTTCCCTTCCCCATCTCTCCTCTCCTCTCCCTTCCTTTCCTCTCCTCTCCTCTCCTCTCCTCTCCTCTCCAGACACCAATATCTTTATAGATGTCTTCCACTGTGCAAAAATCTATGTATTAAATATCTAAAAAATGTAGTACTTAACTAGCTATTTTCTCTGGATCATTCCTTTGCAATAAACAACTTTACTGAATAATCTAAAAGAGCATTTAATTTGATTCCAATCATTGGAACAAATTAAAATAATGATTTTCTAAAATCGTACTTAAAACTGAAATAAACTATTTGTGAGGATATTAAAATATTAATGAAATATTAACACTCACTGAAAGTCTGAAGTTTCTGTTTTGTAATATTAAAACATGTACTTATAGCTAATGAACTGCAAAAACAGATTTAAGTAAATGACAATACTATTTATTGAACCAAAAAAAATCATTAGAATAAAGCACCATTATGCACTATATATATATATATATATATATATATATATATATATATATATATATATATATATATATTGGGGGGAAACATCAGTATCACTGATTATTAAAGGATTTTCTTTTCCTTTTCATAATAGCCATTCCTATCCTTCGCTATGTTTATTGGTTTGATATTCACAATAATTGGCATGAGGTCTTAATTAACAACCGACATTTAACAAGTTGCTTGCTTAATGAGATAGGCAGCTATATAAATTGGATAAATAAATAAAGAAGTAATTAACAAATCATTGGAGAAAGCAAAGATGTCTCTTTGGATAACTAAGTCCTCTTCAACCCACCACACATGGAACATCCAGCAAACATGACCAAACTAATAGGTCCAGAAGAGATAAATCCTCCACATTTTCTAACAGTCACTTCTTTAATGTTATCTCTGTACATCTATTATTTTGGCAACTATCTTCAGCTGTCCATGTGTGTGTGTATACACACACATAATCACACATATACATATACATGCACATACACATACACATATACAGACAGATATAAGTAAAGGTTTCTCTGTCAGTTGTGTCCAAATGTAGGGCACAATACTTATCTCCATTTCTTGACTAAGGAAGCCAGACAATTTCCATGGTCAAATGACCAGCTTGACTATATGCCAAAGGCACATGGAACACTGTTACCTTCCCACTGACGAACAGCTGTCTGCAAGGAATATAAATCCTTCCATTCCCCACTATCCTGTCAGAGCTGAAGAAGCTTCTTGGATGAAAAGCGAAACGTCTTCAAAGAAAAAACAAGGAAGTCTCCTAAAAAAGCACCTTTGGGTCAGCCATGACATAGATGACTGAGAATCTCTACAGACTTTTAGCTGTACAATTTGGGATGGACACCCTTTGAATGGTGTGAGAGTAGGAATGGATTTTCAGAGAAAAAAAATTATTACAGGAACCAGGAACACTACTTGGGTGACCCTGAGGACACAGATAAACCTTCAATGACCCTCTAAAAGGATGCAAATGACCAGCTGTCTGCAAGGAATATAAAATCCTTCTATTCCCCACTATCCTGTCAGAGCTGAAGAAGCTTCTTTGATGAGGAGTGAAACATCTTCAAAATAATAAGTCCAGTTGCCTCCTGAAACAATAGAATAGAATAGAATTTTTTATTGGCCAAGTGTGATTGGATACACAAGGAATTTGTCTTGGTGCATATGCTCTCAGTGTACATAAAAGAAAAGATACGTTCATCAAGAATCATAAGGTACAACACTTAATGATAGTCATAGGGTACAAATAAGCAATCAGGAAACAATATCAATATAAATCATAAGGATACAAGCAACAAAATTACAGTCATACAGTCATAAGTGGAAGGAGATGGGTGGTGAGAATGATGAGAAGATTAATAGTAGTGCAGATTTAGTAAATAGTTTGACAGTGTTGGGGGAATTATTTGTTTAGCAGAGTGATGGCATTTGGGAAAAAAATGTTCTTGTGTCTAGTTGCTCTGGTGTGCAGTGCTCTATAGCGTCGCTTTGAGGATAGGAGATGAAATAGTTTATGCCCAGGATGCGAGGGGTCTGTAGTTATATTTTCACAGCCCTCTTTTTGACTCATGCAGTATACAGGTCCTCAATGGAAGGCAGGTTGGTAGTAATTGTTTTTTCTGCAGTTCTAATTACCCTCTGAAGTCTGTGTCTGTCTTATTGGGTTGCAGAGCCAAACCAGACAGTTATTGAGGTGCAGATGACAGACTCAATAATTCCTCTGTAGAACTGTATCAGCAGCTCCTTGGGCATTTTGAGCTTTCTGAGTTGGCACAGAAAGAACATTCTTTGTTGTACTTTTTTTATGACGTTTTTGATGTTAGCTGAAAAAGCACCTTTGGGATTCCCACTGAAGTGGTATCAATTTATCTACTTGCATCTGCATGCTTTCGAACTGCTATGTGGACAGGAGCTGGGACAAGTAACTGGAGCTCATCCCATTGGGCGCAGCTTGGTTCTTGAATTTGGGCTGTCAATTTTGCAGTGACAAGCTCAACATCTTTAACCGCTGAGCCATTGCACCCCCATATATAGACTTCTAGAACATCTACAGTATCTAACTATGAAACCTCAAAAATTCACTTTGAAATTTTTGAAACCTCAAAAATTCACTTAATCTGAGAAACTCAACTTCCCACTTTATTATATTCTTTTTTAAAGTATTAAAATATACTGAAATATTTGCTAAAGCAATGGGGCAAATAAGTCTTTTACCTTCTTTTTTTAAAGAACAAAGGTGATGAGGTTTTTCCATTTCACATGATACTTGGTCTGATCGTGCTCCTTCATGGTTTATTTTGTAGAAAGAAGAATCAAATCATACTCTTGTCTTAAATCAACCCCCTGCTTCTTAGAGAAATTAATAGCAGAATTGTTTTACTTTTATTTCTTGCTACTTCTTATTTCTTGGATTTGAGGGATCTTCTCTGAGCTTGCTTGCTTTCTTGCAGATGTTTCATTGCCAAAAACATCATCAGTGCCCTGCACCACAGAGTGCAGATGTTCCATTACTAAGCTAGGTAACATAATCAGAACACTGATGATGTTATCTAATTTGGGTAATGAAACATCTGCAAGAAAACAGCCAAGATCAGAGAGCACCAAGGAGCCCTCATTTCAACCCTGAGCTCTAAACATTCTCCTTTATCAGTATTATTGGATTTTTTTTCCATATATAACCTTTCAAATGAAAACGGGTATACTATGATACCTTATTCAAACTTTTTAAATTCAATTAATTGATCTTTCATCTGATACAAGCTTGCAATTTATAGTATGTCCTATGCTCCTAAAAGAGAGTCTTTGCATTTGCATTTGAAGGCATTCTATGAATATGAGTCATCTAGTCACGCAGAATTTCTAACTATGTGTATATATGCAAGTGAATCTTGAATGTCTGGTTCAATGAATAAATGAGCTCATAGGATAGAAAACTGAAGGTTTCACTTGTCTCTCGATTGGATCTTTATAACTAGTGTTGCCTTTTGCTTTGAGGTAGAGGTATCTCAGCAGCTCCTACCACTATCTTCTATCTAGAAGGAACTTTACCTAATGTCTATGTAGTACTATGTGGTAATATGTGGTACCTTGCTCAATAGTAGTAACTACAAGAGGGATCTTGTAGTGGACAACCATTTAAATATGAGCCAGCAATGTGCAGCAGCTGCCAAAAAAGCCAACACAGTTCTAGACTGCATAAGCAGAGGGAAAGAATCAAGATTACATTAAGTGTTAATACCATTTTATAATGCCTTGGTAAGGCCACACTTGGAATATTGCGTCCAGTTTTGGATGCCACAATGTAAAAAAAAATGTTGAGACTCTAGAAAGAGTGCAGAGAAGAGCAATAAAGATGATTACGGGACTGGAGGCTAAACTTATGAAGAATGGTTGCAGGAACTGGATATGTCTAGTTTAATGAAAAGAAGGACTAGGGGTGACATGATAGCAGTGTTCCAATATCTCAGGGGCTGCCACAAAGAAGAGGGAGTCAAGCTATTCTCCAAAGCACCTGAGGGTAGGACAAGAAGCAATGGGTGGAAACTAATCAAGGAGAGAAGCAACTTAGAACAAAGGAGAAATTTCCTGACAGTTAGTACAATTAATCAGTGGAACACCTTGCCTCCAGAAGTTGTGAATGCCCCAACACTGGAAGTTTTTAAGAAGATGTTGGATAATGATTTGTCTGAAGTGGTGTAGGGTTTCCTGCCTAAGCAGGGGGTTGGACTAGAAGACCTCCAAGGTCCCTTCCAACTCTTCTATTCTATTCTATTCTATTCTATTCTATTCTATTCTATTCTATTCTATTCTATTCTATTCTATTCTATTCTATTCTATTCTATTCTATTCTATGTCAAGTGAAAGAAATCAGGAAATCTAGGCAGTTCAAATGAATATAGGTTTATTGTATGCTAATGCTCTCTACAAGAATACAATTAAAGTGGGCATGAAGGGATTTGAGACTGATGATGTGTTTGACCCCTCCCTCTGGCTCAGCCTGGGAATCTCCTACAGTCCGTACCTTTAATCCAATTTATGGGAAAAAACACAAAACATGTGCTGTCTCAGATAGTTAGAAGAAATGCACTATGCAAACAACAACAATAGTGTAATTTCCTGGACATGGTATCTAGACAAGTCAATCATTACATCTCTTTTGGGGAGCTAAACCATTATCTCACAAGAGATGAATAAAATAAATGTTTTAAACTGTTTTTATCAAACAGTTTAAGCATCCATTCTGTTTAAGTTTAAATGGACATTCCATGTTAGATGGGAGAAGTTACAAATCCGTACAGATCACAGAAAATAGCAACTGTCGTAATACGTAAGAAAAATCCCAAAGAAAATAAAACGCTTCAGGCAAACCATAAGATGATAGCAGTCTGATACAAATTGTACAATCCCTACTAGAATCTCAGAAAATACACTGAGGGATGTCTAAATTATAATACAGATCACAAGAAAATGGCAAAGAAAAAATGTATCTGTTTGCACATGCTTGAGATATGATTTGAGGCTCTTATACGAATAGCAAAAAAATAAAAAAAAAGTTCCATATAAAAATCAGAAAACTGTCTCAAATTTCCTAAGATGCACTTAGCTATTTCTACGGGAAAAAAAATCTTGAAACTTTATTTTATCATGTTCCCCTATTTGGCAAACTTTAATCAGGGACTGGGTAGAAGTAATAACCATCTTTCTTTCACAAGGTTGATCTAAGCAACTTCTGCCAATTGTGTTAGACTGTTTTTATTTCTATGTTTTATTTTTTTATTAGGTTATAGATAAAAGTAAAGGTTCCCCTCACACATATGTGAGAAAAAAGAAGAAGAAAGAAGCATTGATTTCCGACTCCCTCTGTTACAGTAAAATAAGGCATTAATATCAAATCACAGCCTTTTGCTTTTCCATAATAGTATGAACAAGTCATTTCTATAAAGATCTATCAGTCTAATCTGTAAAACCCGAAGTCAGTGTTTCATTCACTAATTACTTACAAATGACCTGATGTAATTTTTATCAGAGAGTTGGAAAACATGAACATTTTTTTGTTTAAAGTTTTCTCCCTATGTAAAAGAGTATAACTCGTTTTCAATAGAAATCATTAAAAGGTGATCTCCCAAATATTCTTAGCTCAGCAAATTTCAAAATCCTGTTTTGCCACTCAGTCACACTAAGTGTGTGAGTGCGTGAGTGCATGTGTGTGTGTGTGTGTTGGCAGACTATGAAAGCACTTCTTACACTAATTGAATACTTTACTAAAATTTTTTGGTAAACATGGACAAACAATGAAGATTGTGGCTATAGCACATTTAGTTAAATGAAATCCGTGACTGACAGATTATGCCATATACATACATACATACATACATACATACATACATACATATATATATATATATATATATATATATATATATATATATATATATATATACACATACATACATACACACACACACACACACACACACACACATTATATACACATACATATATTGTAGTCTATCTCTCATGTGGTGGCTTGGTGGTTAAAATGCTGGGCTTGTCAGCCAGAAAGCTGGCAGCCCATGTTCGAGACCTGAGCACCACATGCTGGGATGAGCTCCCATCCTCGCCCTTGTTCCTGCCAACCTTGAAGTTCAAAAGCATGGAAATGCAAGTAGATAAATAGCTACCACTTCAGTGGGAAGGTAACAGCACTCCATGACATCATGCTGGCCACATGATCATGGAAATATCTTTGGACACTGCTCAATGGCCTTGAAACAGAAATGAGCATCAATCCCTATAGTCGACAATGACTAGTGGAGTAAAATAAGCTCCTTTACTTTATATTTATAGTCTACCTCATTTTTTTTAATTCGATTTATATTTTATGAATCAAATGTTATTCTAAATGGAAAGTTGATGTACTTAGCACTGGAAGAATTGTAGTCACTGAGGAGACAAGAAAAGGAAATTAATGTAATAGACAAAAATTGGCTGTCCCTTTTCTCAGTTAAATAGACATCTATCTAGAATTCAGGTAACATTATGAGTACCCTAGAAATTATGCAGTTCAGGTAATACAAACCCAGTCAGTACCAATAG